>NW_010230441.1:0-5830 GCF_000690775.1 Eurypyga helias
CGAGACTCGGACAGCGCGAGCGGCTGAGCATCCCGCTCCGGGTGACCCAGCTTGAGCAGGGGGTCGGGCGAGGTGACCTCTGTGGGCCCTTTCCCACCTGAGACGTTCCGTGACAGTGTCACAGGAGGAGCTGAAGCATTTAACAAAGGCGGGAGCGGTGTCACGGTGCTGGGAGAAGGGTAGGACCGTTTGTAATGGCATACACTGACTTGCCGCTTGTTGCTTTTCCTACCCAGACTCACACAGCCAAGCCCAAAGCACCCAGCCGAACTCTGGAAAGGAAGCACACCTCCCCAGCTTTCACGCAGACCAGAGCCTGCCAGCCACGCACCAAGCAAAGTACCATCTCCGCCTTCTTCAGCGCTCGGGCAGGTAATGCGGAACAGCTGCAAGCCTGCAGGAAGGCAGCTTTAGGCCGTAACAGAAAACCCATCTTGCTTTGTTTCTTGGCAGCTTTACTAGGCGGAAAAGTGCGTTTTCTAGTGAAGAGGGTAAAGGTGAAGGGTTTGAACTCCTGGGAGGGATTTTACTGTGATGGTTAATTGAACCACAGGCACCTTTTTCAGTGTGACTAAAGCATAAGTGACAGCAGTCATAGCCAGTCTGAACTCCAAATAACGCACCAGGGTCTACTCCCTGCAGAAGTGGAGTTTCCAGTGGAATGCTGGAAAGCCGGACGCAGCCCAAGTGGTGGCAAAACATCCCATTGAGGGTTACCTGTTGGTATCACAGGGAGGACAACCCAGTGGGGAACAACATAACCTGTACAATTACTCGACAGGACAGGGCCATTGGTGCTTTTTGCTTTGGGTCTGCTATTCCTACTCCTTTTGAATGTCGTGTGGGCTTTCCTCTTTTGCTCGATTCCCTTAAGTGATTGCGTTCACTTCTTCACTGCGTGTGTTTGGATTCACTGAATGCTGCTGCTGTTCCTCCGGAGGGTGAACGTCCAGGAATCGGGAGGATTTCAGATGCTGGAGTATTTCTTACTTGGAATTCTTTTTGCTTATCCTGAATTGAGGAGGAACGCTCTTAGATTGAGAAGTTGTATTACATTTGGTATTGAATGGTTTCGGAAGGAAACGTGGGACTTGATGCTTCCTCAGGCGATGGAGAAGCTGCGGAAGTTTCCCTGTGGGCTTTGGTTCTGGAGCTGCTGTTTTTACAGGGGTGTCGTGGGTGAGCTGCCTGGAAAGCTGGGGGACGGAAGGCAGAGAGGCCAAACACCAGAGCAACTCTGGCACCTCAAGCGAGGGAAGCTTCCTGTTTTTGAACCACACCCAGCGTTTTGGACTGCCATTCCATCGCAGCCTCAGCAGCATGCAGAGATTATTATGGGGTGGTGGTGTTAGTCTGGGGGAGAACGGTCTGTGGGGCACTACTCGAAGGTGCAGTAAAGCGGTTCTGAGGAGTGGTGCTGTGGGTTGTGACTAACCCTGACAATGAGCGTGCCAGCTCAGGCTTTAACCAATTCCGTGTTGTTTTCAGGTGAAAAAGACAAAGAAAACAGCAAGCCGTCTCCTTTCATCCTGACTAGAGACTGTACAGAAAGAGGTGTTTCCTTGGCTGCCTCCCCTGTGAAGATCTTGGCTTTGCCGCAGACGAGGAAAGCGCAGAAAGAGTCCCTCAGAGCGGAGACGGCGCAGGCTACGGCCCAGCGCCCTGCGCAGAAAGCACCGGCCTCGCCGACCCCTTCGCCGGACCCGTCGGTGGTACAAGCGGAGTCCCACAGCAAGAGTGAGGCTTCCTGTGGGGCGGGAGAGGATTGCTGCTTCTTCACCCAGGATTCGGAGGGCAACTGGATCATCGCTCACAGAAACGAGTCCGACGCGTTTGCCAGAGAAACGGTTTCAGCCAGCGGCAGTGTGACTTCAGGCTGCGGGATAAACAAACGAGGGGGCCTGCTGCTCTCAGAGGAGACAAGGACTGGGCTTGATTTCCAACCAAGACTTGGTGCAAAGCAGAGTAAGAAACCACAGCCTTCGAGGAGCGCTGATTCTTTAACTGATTTCACTGAGGATGGAATTCCTGCTAGAATGAGAGGCAGTATGGGGGATGCTGGCTTTTATTCATCTCCACAGAGACCAGGCAGAGCACAGCCCCTGAGGGAGTGCAGCCAGAATGCTGCTGCCGCCGAGGAGGGCAGGGGCTGCAGGTCGGGACTGAGCAGTCCCTGCAGGCACCTCTTCACCCAGGATTCCCAGGGGAACCGTGTGATCGCTCACCGCTACCAGGGCGTCCCATCTCCTCGCAGGGAGCTGCCCGACTCGCCCCACAAGGGCTGTGCCAGCGGTGCTGCCAACAGCTTGAGCAAACGGGGGGAGCCGTGGGTCGACGTGGGCTATGAGTCACTCTTCACGCAGGATTCGGAGGGGAACAGAGTGATTAAACATGGATACATGACCTTGAGTGGGTCACCCAGTGACCTTGAGTGGGTCACCCCGTGACCTCTTGTGAAGCCTCAGGGAAGCATGTTTTTGGTAGGAAAGCAGTCAGATTTAGGTAAGCGTACCCGTTGTTTCTATACCTGTGCTGGCTGGTTTGGCCAGCACACCTATGCACAGACAGGATCTGTGTGTGTTCTCTGGAATTCTGCTTTAATAAAATGTTTATTTTGTATGTTTGTAACAGTTTGACTGTTTCAGTCGCGATTCCAGCCGGTGTGGCCAAGGCCTGGCTCTAGTACTACCTCGTGTTTATGTAGTGCCCTGCTAACCTCTGCATTTCTTAGGATCCTGAAAATCCATATTTAAAGGTTTTCCAGGCTCAGCTCAGGAACCACAGCATCTCCTTCAACATCAGCTGCCTCGAAGGACTGGGCTCAGCTCCTTATTCCGGGCCCGCAGTGATGCCAGCCCCTGGGGCGCGTGGCAGTAAGGGAAGGGTCGCGTTGGTCACCCTAACGCTGAGAGCTGCGGGTGGGATCGCAGCGCTCAGCCGGGCCTACCCCAGGTTTAACGCCAGGAGGGCTGTGACAGAGGAGGAGTGTAACAGTGCGTCTGCGCTGGGTGAGGCCGAACCGTGTTCCTGACGGGCTGTAGCGGGGGATGCACCTGGGAGGAGCGGGGTGTGCCCGCGAGGGTTGATGCTGTGGGTCCGGCCCTGCTGAGGCCCAGAGCAGAGCAGCGCGCACGCTGGGCTGCAGGAAGGACTGCTCAGTATCGGTTTAACCGCGTGCGGCAGCTGCCACGTCTCCGTGATGGCAGCGGTACTTCCGTGCGTCGCTTGTGTTCAGCGTGATCCCTGGCTCTTGGACATGCAGCGTTTTGGATGGGTTCACTCTAGCTGGTGTCGAAGTGCAGGCACCAGCTGCTCAGAAACCCTGGGGTGATGAGCAGCAGAGCCCCTCCGTGGGCACGATCGTGCTCCGGAACAACGGCTTTGGCAGCAGCGACTGCCCCGTTCTGTACCTGTTGAAATGCTGAGCACGCCCTGAGCACTATGCGCTGCCACTTACGCCATCGTTCCTTTCCCACTGTGCCAAGATTTCGGCGCAATAGCCCAAACGGGAGTTATGTCACAGCCCAGAAGTTAATTGCTCTGGTGTGATCTTGTATCCGCCCTGCGCGTGGAGCGCGTGTCCAGGAACTGTGGGTTACAGCTCCGTCTGCTCTGTAGCCAGGAGCGTTCCCACCAAATGCTTATGCCAGGACAGGGAGAGACGGGGCTATCAGTGGCTCTTGGGGTGAGGGGAAGAGCTGCAGCAACTCCCTCTAGACCTGGCGAAGTCGTAAATGCTGTCTCTGCTGGCCAGAGGCAATACCAACCTTTTCTCTTTTTTCGAGGGCCGAGGGATTAAGAAAATTCTTGGCATCCAACTACCTTCATCTGCAGCAGCTGAAATTCCCCCCCCCAAGATACAGGCGTCACTGTCTGGCCACGTGTGCATTAATAACATCAAGGACAACCATTGTCTTATTAAGGCTCCGTTTTATATAAAGGAAAAAACCTTACTTTAAATACAGCCACGAGGAGCGTTGCAGAGAATGTGCAGCTGGAGGGAACCTCTGCGGTCAGCGAGAACTGCAGCCACCGCCAGGCTCCTCCTTCCCCTTTCTCCCACGGGGTGGGTGCTCGCTTCTTAGCAGCGGCGGTTCAATAAATAGACCTCTCGAACGCTAAATAAAATGTGCTATCTGAATACACTGACTAGTAATGAAACGTTGTATTACTGGCAAGAAATTAAGGCCATTCTCTCATGCAAGTGTGGGGATAAGTGTGAGTTAAGAAACACCCAGGGCGCTAAAACCAACCCCCGGCCCTCAGGCGGGACTGCGTGATCGCCGACGGCGGTTTCCTCCTGCCACCGGCTCAGGCGGAGTTACGGGGAAGATGCCTTTTACCGCTGCGACACTGAAGCCCTGGAAGTGTTAATTAGCTTATTCTGTACCGTGCTCGGAACAAAGACCGGGATGTTGGCCACCCGTGTATGCTGGGAGCGGTAACTGGTTCCAGTGTACCACGGCCGTTACGGGAATGGTAATTTGAACCTAAGGAAGAACGCAGGTAGGAAGGACGTCACCCAGTCACTGCACTCCACAGGATCCTTATCAAGAATCAACAGCAAAATACAGCTGGAAAAGAATTCCCCTCTTCTTAAAAAGCGTTTTTCTTAAATACAACACCACATGGAAAACACATCAAATCCCGCGGGTCTTCCCTATGCACGTGTCCGGTGCAGCAACCATTTCTCACTCATGAAAGAGGCAAAAGGCTCAACCCTTAGGAAGGCAGCTACCGTGGAGAAAATCTTGGGAACGTAACACTTGCTTACAGTTTCACGACAGGAACATCATTTCTCCTTCAGGGCCAGATCTTCATCCTTTAGGGCAAATTTTCTCCTCAGGACTTCGGCTATGAGGACGGCAGGGTCCTCCTCCTTCACTGACGCTCGGGTTCTGCGCACAAGACAAAAGCACAGCGTGTCAGCGAAGCGCCAAGACCGACGCTTTACAGCTCTGGTTAGAGACTCTGAAGTGTTTGGGTTTTTTTCCCCTGAAGCTTCTACCATCAGCTTTTGTCTCAAGTGGGGGAGCTGCAAGAACACAAACCAGCGAGAAACAAAGAGTCACCTTTCATGTTGGTTTTGAAACCTGCAGCTCATTTTGGGGATCAAGCAAAATCCTGCTTGAAATCCTGAAAACCTCACCAAAGCTCTAAGTTTTATCCAACTGTGTTAATAACAAGTAAAGTTCATTAATGACTTCCACCCTCCATCCCCTCAATATCAATCTGCAAGTGGCGTATGTGGTGAAGTCCCAAAACTCCGTTTTTTCATGAATTACAGTGGATACGTGCTTTTGGGTTTAAATGTGGGCAATGCCAGGGATTTTCAAGGCAGGCTGGACTACCCTTCCCTCCGTTACCTACTGCCCACGCGTCTTTCTGCAGCACTGACCGGAGCCCTGCCTCGTCCAGACCAGCAGCTCAGCTCAGGGTGCTCCTGAGCCTATTTTACAGGAAGCCAAACCCCAGGTGTCATGAATTTCTCCCCGAGGTTTCGTTTAAAACTTGCACCGGTAACTTCAGCGCTTACCTGCTTTCCTAGCTGCAGTCCTCCCTTGGTCAGAAAACATTTCAATGTTCCCAGAAGGAACCCCGACCTGAAGTAACTCTGCAGCTGTTCAGAGGGGCTCATTCTCCCATGAGCAGCGAAGGCTCCTGGTACGCAAGGTGTCACCGAGCCACTGACGCTAACCCTTAGCGCCCTGCAGATCTGTCTGACGCACGGTTCTTACTCACAGCGCCGTAAAGCGCTATGAAAAGGTGATTTTGTAGTCAAAAACGTGCCTTTGATTTTAGCCAGCAGAGCTGTTCCTGCTGCAATGGG
>NW_010230441.1:5852-9464 GCF_000690775.1 Eurypyga helias
GACAGACAGGGTCTGGAGATCTCCCCAGCCTGTTCCTTCCGCACGGAATTCCCCAAGTGTCCAGCGGGCAGCTGCCTCCGAAGGGGAAACCGAAGCAGCCAGAGGAGAGGCGACAGTAACAGCAGGGAGGAGAGTGCTGATGCTGCCTCCAGCTGTGCCCACAAGGAGAAGCTCTTCGGGGATGAGGGAAGAGACAGAAAACCCACAACAGGCCAAGAAAAGGAACCTCGACCGAGGGGTACACGTGTTTCCAGCGAGACAGAACCAGGAGCAGACCACGGAGCACCAGCATGCAACTCCAGCGTCTCAGCCCATCAGAGCCACTCCAAGGGCCAAGGAAATAACCAGGGGCAGATGAAGCCGTTCAGTCCCGTACCAGCTGTACGTACAAGCGTACTCACAATCCAGGCAGCTCCTCACGCTCCCCGTCTCACCCCACCGCCCGCGCGCGGCCCAGCAGGCACACCACTCAGCCATTCCCCTCGCAGGCGGCATCACGCTTTCACCGGCTCTCCTCCACGTCTCTGGCAACACGCACATTCCCGCAAGCGTTTCTCACGCATTCCTGAAACCTCCAGGGTCGTTTAAGCACCCCGTCCTGAACAGGAGCATCAGAGAAGCACCTACGTAGTTATCTCGTTACGCATCAGCAGGTGCCTTCATCCACTCAGAGGGTACGCGATGCCGGTCAGCGCTGCGTAAGCCAGCAGCGCGGCGAGTCCAGCTGCAGATAAAGCTCATCAAGTAACCTAAAACGTCGCTGGTGCATGGAGGAGGCAAGCGAAGAGAAACACAATGGTGCAGCTCAAGCAAGAAACGACCTCGGGCTCTTCCACTGCAGCGTGCCGAGCCTGGGCGCAGGCAGCAGCGTGACCCAGCTCCTGGCCGATCAGTCCAGCCGTCGCAAGGGGAGAAAGGGGTCCTGGACTCAGTTCCTGTGCCCACCCTACCCCAGCGAGGAGGGATTTGGCAGCTATCCCCTTCCCCTCAGGTATTCCGGGGTACAAAATCCTTGCCCTTCCCCACCTGCGACGTTAGAAAGAATTGACGTGGTCGGCGAATCCTTCCCTTGTGCACAAGCCTCTTCCTCCCACTCACTCGCACAGATTCCCTCCGAGCGCAGCAGCAAGATCCAACACTTTAATCCATCAGGAGGTGTTCTCATACGTTCTGACAAGGAAATTCCAAGTCAAAGTGCGACCCATGATGTTGGAACATTCCCCGTCACTCACACTCTGCTGTTCCCGCAGGATGAGCTCCCGGGCCGCTGAACACACACTCAAACGCCCCACAGCGACCACACGCGGATGGGTGAGACGGGCCGCGGGTTACCCCCGCTTCAGCGTAACTGCCCAGCGCGCGAACCGGCCTGCGGTCACGTACCCCCTTCCCAAGTCGCCTTTTTGTTCCTCGTGGATTCGCTCCAAACCGCCCAAGAGTTCACAACCAGCCTCCCTCAGCAGCAACGGGGGCAGCAGAGGCTGAGGAATGCCTCGGATTTCCCTCCATAACCTCTATACAGGGCTTTTCCGGCCCGCTTCCCTACCTCCGCCTGGCAGGGAGGACAGCAGGTTCCCTACCCCGAGAAGGTGGCTGCCACACCAGTCTGCGCTCGTTAGAAGGCCGGTAATTAGTTACCTGTGAACCCTCAGTCCTAGAGGCACACACCTTTCTGATAAAACTACATCCCAAGTCCCAGCCTGAAGCGTTCCCAAGCTTTCCTGGATTTAACCGAGCTGGTGAGTGACCATCGGAACGGCGCCGTTACAGTCAGCTAAGCCGAACCCAAACCCCGTGCAGCCGACGTGACGGAGGTGCCCGAAGCAGCAGGATTTTGCTTGATTCTCCCTCCCTTTGCCTACTGGTTGAGAACTGGGTTTGGATGCCCAAAGCACTGCCCTGCCGCAGGAAGAAAGAAGAGGAGCGACTCGTCTGTGGGCCACAAGTCCTGCCCGTCCCCAAGAAAGCTAACTGATCAGGTTAGCTCTGCGTAACATTCAACAAGAGCAAGAGGGTGCGCTGTGTGAATTCCGGCGTGGAACGCCGTACGGGCACGCTGGCTACAAGCTGGACGCAGCTCTGCCCTTTGACCACATCCTTTTTTTTTTTTCCCACTGCTGAGAATTTACTTTCTTTTAAAGCGGCTCAGGTAGGGGAACTGTGAACAGCCACCCCCAACCTGTCGCTTTTGGCCTGGAATCTTACACCAACGTAATGGCGGGATGGAGCTTTGGGCTGAAAAATGCGGAGAGTGGACCTCATCCCCGGTTTCAGGGGTAAAAGGAAGGCGGTGCAGTGCGCAGCAGAGCGGCTCCTGCGCCGGCCGTGCAGCAGCTCGGGGCGTTCTCGTGTGCAACGTGTGAGCTCCTAATGAGAGGGGCGAAAATTCCCTCAGCCCACGCTCCGAGCTGGGCCAGAGGCAAACGCCGAGAAGCTGGAAAAGCTCCGCGCGTTAATTCCTGCCATCCTGGAAAAGCCGCCAAGCTTCCCGCTTGGCTCTGCGGGATGCTCTGAGCAGGTGGAGCCGCTGGAAGCGGAGGGCAGCGTGGCCCTCGCCAACGGCTGCCCAAACACACGGTTCTGGGTTTCATCACACAACTTTCTTCCCTGACAAACAAGGTGAAAGAGCCAAAGATTGGCGCTCATCGGTTTACGTTCCCCTCCGCCGCAGGTCAGCCCCCACTAAAAACCCCTCGGAAATGTGAACGTCGGGCAAGTTCTGCTATAAAGAGGCACCTCCCCCTGCGATTCCTGAGCGCGGAGCGGCAGCACCATGCGGTGAGTGCGAGGGGCAGCGTCTGCACCACTGTGAGAGCCCAGAACCAAACTGATGCCAGACTTTCTGACCGAGACAATAAAACCCTGAGGGATCAGGCAGCACTTACAAGTCTTTGCTCTGCTTCATCCTATGAATGTCTTTAAGAATGCCCATCATGTCCGCGAAACTGCTGGCCTTTGAAAGAGAGACAGAATCTTCCTCGTCCGGATCCTTCGGCTCCGGTTTGAAGCACTCAGAGGCCGTGGAGCACAGCATGGAAACCGACGGGAGCTCGGGGCTGTCGAGTTCTGCCTCCTCCTCTGTGATGTCGCTAATGACAAAGGACGTCGTAGACTGGAAAGAGGGTCCAAAACAAGGTAAAGGAGAAGATGCGTTTGAGCTTCCTGGAGATAATAAATCTGGTGTGAATGAAGCAGAAGCTGAAAAAGAGAACAGTAAGGGTGGATAAACAAATTCATACCAAACCACATAGGTATTGTTTTCCCTCCCCAAAATCAAGAGGCGTCATCAGCCAGCCTGCCCCGTGCTGTGAGAACACAAATCCGCCACATCCTGTTACCCTCCGTGTCCACGCTCCCAAGACCCTCTCCAGTCCCTCTAATCCCACCCCTCTGGTCCCAGCACCGCCCCAACCACGCAGAGCGCAGGTCACAGTTGCCGCTTCCGGATCTGCAGATGGAGGAGCAGCGATGCAGCTGCTGCGTAGGGTCGGGGCGGGGGCCCGTGTCAGGACACAGGTCTTAATTATCTTCCCTCTTGCTCCTCACCGCTGTGAGAAACACACGGCTTGCTTTGTTGGAAGGACCCATTGGAGCGAGTGCAGAGGAGGCCAC
>NW_010230442.1:0-25346 GCF_000690775.1 Eurypyga helias
AGAGGGGGGAAGAATCCCCTCCCTCTGCCTGTGCTACTGGATTCCAGCAGTTCTCGACTTCGAGCACCTCATTACCTGGAGTCACGCAAAATTCAACTCCCCCAACAGCCCAACCTATTAGGTTAAAAGTATGCAAAATGATACACCCATAACCAGATTTATCCCTGCTCTCACCTGTCCCCCACTCCTGAAAAAATCCCCGGACCTCATAGGGTTTCATTCATGTTATTTACTGGGAACAGTGCCTGGCTGATGCTGTCCCGTGTCGTGTCCTGGTGCTGTCAGGGAGCGGTGTGGTACATGCCAAAAAGCGCCCGCTTAGTTTGCAGGTACAGGCACAGTGGCTGAACCTCATTATGAGTCAACCTCGCTGAAGCAGCCAGCCATTTGTTGTGCAAACCCTAACGCTGAAGTTAATTAGTGAAATATCTCCATGGCTTATCTCGAGAGAGTGCCGAACACGTGCTGTCTGTACAGCTCGTGTATGATGGCAAAGGAGACACGTACAGCCTGCTTCTGCCTGAAGCACTGGCTGAGGTTCCTGAACAGCACCACGAAACCTTGCTAGGCTCCTGAACCAGTGATTTTCATTCCATCTTGCTTCTGTGAGTGTGTAGTGCATTATTCTGCCGGAGTACGTGGGCGTGCGCAGGAGTGTTTCGGCATGTGCTTAGAGCACCATCAACCCCCTGGACTTGTACATATCTTAACTGTATGTTCAGGATTCACCATAGTTATCCAATTTGAAGTACTGTTGAGCATTTGCGTGCATGAAAAGCGTTAGGTAAGACATCTCAGTGTGTGCCAGATAGTGTTTCATTTTATTTATGTCATGGAATAATTGAAAATGTCAATGACGTGATGTACATAATGTTAGTAGCCAGAACTTCTAGGGAATAACACCTTTTTTTTTTTTTTTTTTCTTAAAGATGTGAATTTTTTCAGTTAATCAACCAAGGAGATGCAGATATACCTCATTTTTATTAGACCCCCTTCTCTGTTACAGTATTTTTGTTTCTATCAGGAGAGCTTTGATATGCTTATATGTAGACAAATGTATACGTGGCAGAGAGAATATGTATGAAAGTAGTCAATATTTAAGTGCCTATATTTAAGAATGAGGGAAAATAAAATGCTTATTGGTTTTAAATGGCATCCACTCTTTGAAAACTAATAACATAGATAGGAGTCTTCAAAGTAGCCTGAGGGCATTGCGCACACAAGTCCTGGAAGGCAACTCATCCTGGAAGTTAAGGGGATTCTGTCAGCTGCTAATCAAGTCTTCGTGAGTTGTTAGCTTTTGTCTCTGCAGTTTGGTCCAAAATTTCACCAAGTAGGGAATGCTTAGGTCCATTAAACAGTTTCTAAAGTACTTAGTGACTGGTTTTCTACTGAGTTATGTAAACTGGTTTTTGTGGGTTTTGAAAACAAAAGGCAATCAGAAGAGCATAAAATATTACAGGAAAATCCAAGAGCCTTGTGTTGAATTGCATTATATTTTGTCGATTTTAAGTCATGAACTGCCTGTATTCACGTTAATTTTGAAGAATAACCAGGTTTTTTTCTTTATAACATAGAAGTTTAGAACTCAAAATTATTTAACAAAATTCAGTAAGATACTAAAAAGACTGAAAACCTAACTTCTAAAAAGTATAAATATGTAAAAAATATTTACCTAAATATTTGGATTAGTGTTCTGAGTAGCTGACAGCCCCCATGAACTGCACCAAGAATACAAGTTGTATAACTAGCATATTCCAACCTCCAAATGCCTTTCATGTCAATATGAGAGATACCATCAGGCACTTTGAAAGCACCAACCTATTTATAAAGATACCATCAAAAAACCTGCCTGATGCAGCTGACTTATGAATCAATTATCTGGACTTCACCAATGATATATCTGTTCTGAATTTTAGAGCCATATGTTTAGAGCAACACCATACACAGATAGTCTATTCAGCATCCAACAGTGTTCTTATCTTCATGTATAGGCCTGTCAAAAAGAGGGAGAAAAATATCCTAACTGTAGGACCTGTTTCCCAGAAACAGTTTGTTAAGAAGGGAGAAAAAAAAATTTGTTGATTTCAAGTTATATGTAACTGGATGTAGAAGGAAAAGATTGATCGCGAGTAGCGTGTATGGGACTGGTGCTGAGAGCAGACAATGAATTTAATTTATTTGAAAACTATTGAAGATGGTCAGATTTGTATTTTAAAAAATGTTGAAGTGTTTGAATGACTAAGTGGGGAGACAATTTTTTAGCACAGACTTTAAGCTGTTATAGGAAAGCATAAACAATCCTACTTACACACTCAAGTGAGTAATTCTGCAGACATTTCTGTGGACATTAGGGCCCAATGAAGAATTTCACAAAGGCAACCACTTCAACTGTTATGTCTTGGCTCTTTTCAGTTCAGACAGCTTCATTTCCTTGGTCCCAAATCCTCTTTCCATTTCTAGATACGTTTGGAAATTCACTGCATTCATATTAGCGTGCTTATGCTCTATTAGAGAATTGCTACAGCTCTGATAAAGAAATATTAGAAAAGTGGATAAAGGGGGTTTGTGAAACCCTTCCTGTGCAGGGCCTTACACCAGTTGTTCCTTCTTGCACTGGCCTTATGGCAGGAGGCTCCAAGCTACAGCCATGCAAACAGTCAAGCGCCTTGTCCTGGGCTGCCTGCAAAACCACCCGCAAGGCAGCTGAGGTTGGGAGTACAAAGTGGCACGGGTTGCTGAAGCAACTTATCCAAGGTCACTCTCTCTCTGTTTCAGTTTAATTTGTTTACTTCTGTGAGGAGATTACTGTGTTGAGCTGTTGGGATGAGTATTAACATTTTCCGGGTTCTCATGGGAAGTCTAAGTTGTTACACACCAGCAACTAGAAGTGACAAAGCTGGCACATCGTACCAGCCCACAGGAATCCACTCATCTTCCTTCCTAGAAGAGTCGTATCTGCACTTAATCAGTCAGAAAAAATATCCTGCTGTGTTACATGACACGACTGATGTTCTTCACTGGCGAATAGAGTAACTCAGATGAAAATAGAGGGACTGTGTGGATATTTGGCATATGAACTTCTAAAAAGGTGACAGGTTTTAGATTGGAAATTCATAGATGACACTGAGCTGTATTTTTCTGAAGTTACTGGAGGTAATGATTATGCAATTTGAGACAGATTTCCAGACGACAAGTGTTTGGTACTTTGGCAAATCAAGTCTCCTGAAAGGTGAAGCAAGCTGTGTATCAGCCCTCTCTCCCTGCTTCCACTCCCCACCCACAAAAAACCCCAAACACATGGAAGTTGTATCACCTGATTTCTGAAGATCTGAGTTACTAGCAGGTGTAACTGATAACTTTTTTGTTTTTTATGTTTAGTCATTGTATTTGGGATGGGAGAACAAAAACTACCTGAAAAAAGCTATAAATCTAAATTTCTTCTGTTAATATAACAGATTGCAGGAAGTTAAAAAATAGACATGGGCTCACGCTTGTAAATATGAACATACTGATAATTTGAGGCAATTGACATTTGGATATGGATTGGAAAATGTGGCTTGGGAAAACTTGTCCTTTCTCATTAACTAAGGAATGCCAGTGTTCTGGAAGGCATATTCATTCAGTACTGAAGATAATAGTGTCCCTGACCCCCCCAAAACAGCTTAAAAGCAAGGTGCCACATGATCCTATCCACATAATCTAGTCACGGTTTCTGTTTCAATTACATGTAACTTTCTACAGGCAGGAACTTTAAAGATAACCTCTCTAAAGAAAAAACAACCAACCACACACAAAAAAAGAAAAGAATATAAATGTTCTTATCCAATGACCACATCAGAATACGGAATTCATCTCTTAGGTTGAAGTAAAATTCTTCCCTGTGGGTGGAGATGGTTCACCACAAAAGCAATGGAAATAGTGACTATAAGTAAACTCCCAAAAGAGATCTGAAGTGGTCCCCAGGTCATGTCTTGGGCCTTTCTACAAATGGTTAGTTGTAAAATTACTAACTTGGGATTTATAAATGGTATGCATGTTGTATGAGACAAGTTGGGATCCTTCCTTCTGCAAGGTGCTCTGTACCCAAGCTCCGTCTGAAGTCGGTAGGAAGCTGCAAGGGCTTTGGAGCATTTCTGAATTCTGGCCATTTAAGCATTAATGGATTTGAGGAATTAAGCAGCATCAAGCATAGCAAATATTGACCTCTCCTCAGAAAATATTTACCATCTCATTTATTGTTGTATGTCCCCTGCACTAGGATGATATGTTGACATTAGCAGCTATGATTTGCTAGGTGCACTAATGTTCTAAATTGACAAACCCGGGTATTTACTTAAAGGCCCCTTGGATTGATTTCTAGATGCTTTTCTGATTGTAAATGCGTCTGCTCCATGTTAAAATGTCACTTTGGTTTTAGGTATTTCTGGCTTTATAGCATAATTTTGAGCCTCATTTATTTTATATTAACAACTTGCCAATTTTGTGAGTAATAATATGGCAAGTGTTCGTATACATGAGGCATGTTTTCAGCTGAACGTTTCCAAGCCTTATTTAAAGAGACATTTAAAGTAGCACACAGATTTTGCAAGTGGGTAAACTGAGGCATGCAGTTGCAAGAGATTCGCGGGGATGTTTTCACAACAGCTAATCCTCCTTTTCATAAAAGAGTTCAGGCCTTAGTCACTTGAAACGTGAGGTGCTGGGCTCCCATTTACTCGGGCATTCCGAAACACATATTTCTATACAGAATCTGTGTTTCCTGCTTTCCAGAACCTGGATCTACAATCTAACAAGTAATACATATTTCCCACATCTCTTTCTCTGCCCATTGCTAGAGCTTCCAAGTATTTCTCCTGTTGAGTAGTCAGAAAGAAGAAAAAAATTCTCCATGGTGTAGCGCTTTGTTCTGAGAGCGCTGTTCTGTGTTTGAAATTAAGATACGCACTGATTCCACCATTTAACATCCTTATGTCGGATTTTAGCTCACCTTTACCTACCCATCTGTGACACTCAGAGGAAGCTGGAAGAAAGAATTAAGGAAAAGAGAAAGGGTCAGCTGACAGAACGTGATCAGACCAATTAGACATTCCATTGCTGTGATTTGAAATGAAATGTGGCACAAATTCCAGATCTATTCTGTGTTCTCGGTATATCCAATGTTAAAAGCCTGTCACTAAACCCTAGGAACATAAGAACTTGTCTAGTTGTCATTCATAAAATGCATCATCCTTTGTATCATAAAGATTGGCTGATAAAGGAAAATACACAAGTCAAGGCTTAATACAGGTATTTACAATGAGGAAAATATTCAGACTTCTGTTTCTGTCCCAGAGCCCTGAACAGTAAAAGGGTTCTTCCCTTAAACCTCTCCCCAGCTGCCTAGAAAAAAGCTGTTTTCTTCTTTAAAGAAGAGCTTTGAAAAGAGTGTTGAACCGATTCACAGAGATAGAATCAAGCACAAGTTGGTACACAGTGTAATTATGGAGAGCACATGTTTTAACGGTGATAGTCTATTAAGTTTTATAATCTGAAATCAGTGACATTTGCAATAATTATTATTAATAGCCCAGTTTCTTACTAGTTATATTTAAATGAAGCTTTATGGCTTAACTGACTAAAGTAATCAGCTTCCAATTGTGTGTTATATTAGCCTAAATCATAGAACAGTTGAGTTTGAAGTTGTGCATTCAATAGCTCTGCTAACTACTTACTATGCTGCAAATAAGGTAAAAATAAGTCTCAATACCGTTTACCCTAAATTACTTAGAGGTCACTAATGGAAAGCCCCACTGAAACCCAGATAGCATTTTCCATAAAGTAGAAGGAAAGACTGTGGCTTTTTGTGACCCTTCATTGAACCTGAAATTATGTGAGCCAAGGCGCAGCACCTTGACATCAGTCAGGAGATTTGCAGTGATTCCAGCCTCTTGGAATCAAATCTCTCCCCACCTAAATTTTGCATAGCTCGTTCTCTAGGTGCTGTGCCACCAAGACGAGGTGTCTCATACTTATTCCTGATTTCTTTAGTGCTGACATCTTTGCTGAGAAAACCGCTGCCTGTCACCTGAGAGAAAATAAGAGAGATTCAAAGCAACAAGAATAATGCAGGTGAAGAGAGGATTATGAAAAACAAGTACAGCTAAAGACAGTTTGGAAGATTCCTCACAGAAAATAGTAGTGGGTGGAAGTGACAGTCTGCCTCCTAGTCACACCTTCCAGGGACTTGAGAACTTTGAGTAGTTTTGAATTGCCTGAGAATCCTACAAAAGCTCTTGTGAAGCAGCGAGGGCTGATATGCTTCAGGGAGACACTGGGAACAGCTTTTCTGAATAGAAAGGTGACAGTTTAAGAGCTTTTTTTTTTTTTTTAACTGTAATCATGCTTTTATCAAAGGCTTTCCTGAGAAACTGTTTTATTTCTTAATACCCACACAGACAGCATTAGCTGGTCTCTTTTAAATAGCTTAACTGTTAAATTCAAAGTAAAAAGTTTTCCATTCTTCGGGGGTTTTTTGTTGTTGATGATGTTTGGGGGTTTTTAAGGACATAAAACATCCAGAACACTTTTCCTAAAGCAGTTTCTGGATTTGATGTAAGCAGAGAATATCCATTCAAAGAGAGAGATCAGAACCTTTTGTAACAATAAGTGAAATAATTCTTGAGAGGTACGAAACTAATTGACTCTTCAAAGCAACTTTTCTCAAAGGAGTTAACATCCACAGGATGCATGAATATGGCTTATTTTTTTCTTGACCTTTACTAACTTGGCACCTCTTTCTTTTTAACTCACCTGTGTGTTTTGCACCTGTTTTAAGTGAATTAAAGATGAGCAATTCACAGAAGTAATGTATTTTCCATCAAGCCATTACCGCTTGTTTCCTCAGCATGTTTAGATAGATCTGCGGATCTATCTAAAGAATGGATCCTGTCATTGCAAAAATCAATTGGTGTGCAAGGTGGTCAGCATTTACCGACAACAGATAGCACTATAGTAAATACAGATTGTAAAGGAGGTACTCAAAATATGTTTTGAGGGTCTATATTTTGGTCTGTTAAATGGTGCTTTGTGTTATACCTAGTGGGCGAATGTAAAGATCTGCATTCATTCTAGATACTGCATGCTACTGTGCCTGTTAGTAGCTTTGTACTCGAAATATCTGTCAATTTTGTGTCTTGACCTACAGGTCTGCTGCAGAAAATATGTTGTGTACCAACTGTAAGTGGAGGAGACGAGACTGTGTTCGAAAGACAAATGTCAGAGATGAAGTGAAGGCAGAGTTATCCTATCAATAGATTTTTTAATATTATATAATAATTTATATTCTTGCTAGTCTTACTGTCATACTTGTTAAGACATACACATTTAGATGACTTTCATCTGGTCATTTTAACTTCCATTGGGAGTACACTGAAATTCTTTATAAATTTTTTTCAAGATATTGCAAGGAGGAGACGTAAGTTTGTCGCTGTCATATGACCAGACACATCTCCATGATTATTCTTAAGGACTTGCCAGTGATTGTCAGCATTGTCCAACCAGGCGGTCCGCAGAAAGTACCCTTCTAGCTCACTGGCTTTCTTTTAGATCGGCAGAAATTCCTCACTAGCTCAGAGCTTAGAGCTTAGAAGCTGTCTATCTCCACTGTGGCTCTGAGGTGGGAGCAAAGGAAGGATGTAGGTAACAGAATCATACGGTTGGACAGGATGGGTGGAATTCATCTAGCCCAATCCCTGCTACAATCCAGGCTCACTTTAGAGTTAGATCACGTTATTCAGGGCATTTTACAGTCCAGGTTTTAATATCTCCAAGGACAGAGGTTCCACAACCTTTCTGGGAAACTTGTTTCAATACTTAACCACTCTGATCGTTAATTTATTTCTTTATATCCAGTCGGAATTTCCCTTACTGCCATTTGTATCCGTTGACCTATGTCCTTTTGCTGTGCACATCTGAGAAGAGGCTGGTTCTATCTTCTGTATAGCCCCTCTATAGTAGGTAGATGAAATGGGCATTTAAATCCCACCTTAACCCTCTCTTCTCCAGACTAAATAATGCCATTTCCCTCAGCCTCTGCTCACACATCATGTGCTCTAGCCTCTTAACCAGCTTCATAGCCCTGTGTTGAACTAACTCCAGTCTCTTCCCCTAGCACCTGAGGGCCAGAAACGGCACAGTCTTCCAGAAGCAGCCACACAAGTGCCAGGTAGAGAGCAATCTGCTCTCTCCTTAATCTGCTGACTGTGTTGTTACTAACACAGCCCAGGGTGCGGTTGGCCTTCATCGTGACAAGAGCGTGCTGTTGGCTCATGTCTCGCTTGTCCACTACGGCCACCAGCTCCTTTTCCACAGGGTGGCCCTCTCACCTGCTCACACTGCAGTTTGGTGTTACGGCAACCTTGATGTAGGACTTCATTTTTGTTTTGCTGAACTTCATGAAGCTCCTTGTTAGGCCAGTTCTTCAGGTTGTCTCTGTCTCTTTCCGGGGGTCTCTGAACGGCAGCCTCGCAGTGTCTCAGCCATCGTTGCGCCATCGCGGTGTCATTCTCAAACTTGCCGAGGGTGGGTTCTCTCCTGCTGTCAAAGAAGAAGCTACACAGTGTCGGTCCCAGTATCAGCCCCTGACAAATGCCTGTAGAAACCAGCCCCAGTTAGACTGTGGACCACTGAGCACCATCCTTTGAGCTTGACCATCCAGCCATTTCTCCATAGTCCTCCTGGCTAGTCCATCTCTCCATTGTGATTTCAACTGCGTCAAAAGCTGGATTCAAGCGTGCGGTTTCCTCACCAGTGAAGGAAATAGTCAAGATAAACCCTAGATATGAAGTTAACTTTAGATAGTCATTTCAAAGTGAAAAAGAAATATTCTCCAGGTTTACAGTCCATCTGATTTCTTTGATCACTTCTTTTCATGTGCCTCAGGTGCAAATGGAAAATCTTGGGCATCAAGAATTGCAGGTTCAATTCCTAATTTGGCTTTCTGTATAAAATGAAGATCATTTTGTGACAGTGAAATGAGAGAAAGCTGGAAATTTTAATATTATATAGTTAGAAAAATTGCCATCAACAACTGGTTATTTCAGCATAACTTTTTTTTCATTGCTAAAAGTATTATTGATTTCTGCTGCGGTTTTTTTTTCGCCTTTTAGAAAGTACAAAGCCCTTAAATAATTTGAGTTTTCCCTTATTCTCAGAATTGTGGCATATGACTGATAACTGCCTTCAGAACTCCTAATAGCTAAATTACAATTATTATGCAAAGACCTACAATAGACAGTTATATGGATTGTTAAATGACTTTGCCTTTTTTGCAAACCATAATCATTTTCCTTTATTAGCTGAAGGATTTCATAATTTAAGGAAGATGAGAACCTATAAGTCACACTTTCAAATAAGGAACATGGATATTGCAAACATTAAATTCTCCCATAAAAATGTTAAGGCATCATTAAACTAGGATCAGATTAATACAATTCAGTCAACTCTAGATAGATATCTCCTGTAATAGGCTGAAACAATACCTAGTGATATAGGATGTATAAGATTTTACTACAACCAATTTATAAACCCATAAAACATACAGGTATCACTCAAAGCCATCATTAATTTTGCATGCTTTTTATTAAACCAAGTGAGTTTGATAAGGAAAAATATTCCCCTCCCTTACTGTATCTCCCTTTCTATCGTTAGCTGCTATCATAGCATCTTACTTCTACCGTAAGTCAGATGAGAGATTCCTTCTGGTAGAGGTTGACCTGAGAATCTGTGCTTGATTTATCCATCTGTTTAGGTGTCTGAAAGATTTTAAAATGAATTTTCAGGGCATAATTTAGTTCTCACTTGTACCAATGTAAATCTGGAGTCATTCTGGGTTTGTTCCAGAAAACAGCAAGCAGGATTTGACCCCGAGTTTAGTCAAATTAAAAACAAAGGCTTGCTTCTCTCCTACTCAGCTGAGCAAAAGAAGGGAGAGAGCTGGGGAAAAAGAGGGTTTGGACTAAAGGCTCTGTGCGTGTTTCTTCCACATGTACAAGGCAGCTCTATGGATCTGGGGAAATGGTGATTTCAGAAAAGCGGGTAGGAAGCAGTGAGACAAGTGCTCTGTTTAGCAGCACACCTTTCCAATCCTCTGGACACATAGCTCCTCTGAAGAGTGCAGCTGAGGTTGGGCCAGACTGCTGCTGATTCCTAGCCTGCTCATCCAAATTTAGCTTGGATCAGTTTTCAAGGGATTCTCAATATGGCCTGTGTGGAACATGTCTGTGTTACCTGGGTAGTAATTTTAGCCCAAAGTATCACCGTGTAAGCAGTCAGTGATCAAACAGATTTGGCGCAGAACCAATCCTTTCATGTGAGGTAACAGGAAGCAAAACCACTAGTTAATAGCAGGGGAGAGCGTTGCTGGCTATGGTGTCCTCTTATGCGCAATCTTCAGATCTTCTCTTAGACCAGCATCTGTCTCTCTTCTGTTCTGCATGTCAGCATACATACCCTGTGGACAGAGTGGGAATGCAGGAGTTCTGCTACATGGTCTGTATTATCTACCTGTCCTGTGACTTGTGCCTGAGAAGTGCTAGCATACCTATGTGAGGTGTTGTATGTATTGCCCTACTTTGACCTCCGTTTGGGTATCCTTGTATTTGAAAATGATAGCACAGATTTCCAAAACGAAAGCAGGCTTAGCACATGCACATTTATGTGTGCAGAAGGGACAAGAAGAGAGAGGGAAATGTTTCTTCCACGCCCCTCGCTTCCCCAGACACATATCAGTGCATTATGTTAAAAATAGATCAGAGCATGATAATGAGCTGTAATATACCGGTTCTATGTATTAGTAATTGGAGTTTACATACCCTCTGCTTCTGAATTCATCACAGTAAGATCCAGAGGTTGATGCTGGCCTGAGAAGGAAACAAGAGAAGGGAGAAAGAGTAACTCGCTAAGCTGAGCACAGCTGATGTGGTCCTAGGAGACCCACAGCAGCAGTACAGACAAAATCTCTTCACAGGCACTGTTTAATGGTTAGATGGGAAAAAATTAGTTTAACTAGTCCCATGAAGCCAGACTGGACCATTCAGGTCAGACAACCTTGTATATACTGACCTTTTATTTTTAGTATAGGCTAAACTGGATGCACTCTGGACACTTAGAGAGAGAAATGCCTACATGCACAATAGTATTTCTTTGTAAATCTGTGATCAGAATGATCAAAAATACAATTGTGGTTTAATCCCAGCCAGCAACTAAGCACCACACAGCCTCTCACTCACCTTCCCCCCTTCTCCAGTGGAGTAGGACAATCAGAGGAAAAGACAAGGAAGCATGTGGGTTGAGGTAAGAAAAAATTAATAATTTAATAGAAGTGAATAAAATAGTGATACCAATAATATTAACAATATTACTAATAATATGTAATGAAAATATTACTACTACTACTATGTAATGAAAATAATGGAAAATAAAACAAATTTCAGAAGTCCTTGACTTGTTACAAACAATCCTCAGCAACAACTAAAACCACCAGTGTTATCAATACTCTTATCAGCACAAATCCAAAACATAGCCTCACTCAAATCCAAACCACAGCCTCATACTAGCTACTGTGAAGAAAAATTAACCTTATCCCTACTAAAACTAGCCCAGCAATGAAAGCAAACAGGAGATTTCAAACATTGTAAAAGATGAGTATAGATTAGTTCCTTTTAAAGCTTTTCCATTTGCATCTAAGTTGTGTGATTTAGCTCAGTATTTGGAGTATTCCCTAAGGTCTGTATAGGAGATATCCCAGACTACCTCAGTCATTTATTGAATCATCTAATGCAATTGAATTCTGAGTGACAGACAAAATTACATGTAGTTAGTAAAAAATGTTGTTGTAGTTAATCATATAATTGTGCATCCATTTAGATCAGCCCAGCAATCATAAGAACCCTTACACACAAGTAGTTTTACCTATGTGACTCGTTGTTGGTAAGTAGGAAAGCTCACTCAGAGGGCATTCTCCCCTGAGTGGGAAAGGCCTAGCTGTATGCCAGAAAGACAGATTTCTAATAATCCATAATCGTAGATGAGGATTGTGTTTAAATTTGGGGTTTTTTGCATGCAGCCATGTTGTTGCAAAGTAAAAGATGCTGCCCTCATGACACCTCCCATGGAAGAAACTATAAACCAATCTCTCTTATATATTTTACTAATTTAACAGTTTGGGGTAGGGGAAGTGCAAAATTATATTTCAGCCTAGCTTCCAGTCTAGATATCCACTGAACCTTTCCTGAACTATAGTTGTTGTAGTTCAGTACACACATATACCTGTCAGTGCATTCTCCCACTAAAATCTTCTGAAACTTTTGGTAAATATCTGCTAAATTTGAAAGAGGAAGTAAAGTTTCAAAATGCACTGTCTTCCCCTAGGATTCATGAAAAAAAGTCTCAGAATATAATGCAGAAGCCCAGATTAGCACTTTCAGTGAAGGAAAGGCATTTACAGTTCAGATGCTGCACATACTCCACAGCAGCAGCCATCTGGTCCGTCAACAACATGTGTACTTCTGGGCTTCTCATACCGGTGTGTGGATATTTTAGTGCTGGAATAGCTGGAGATGTGATGAGAAACTGGTGTGACTGTGTTTAGCCTCACATCAGTGGTCTAAAGGAAATAGCTCACTGAACCACTTTGTTGTTTAGTTAAACTTCCTGTTCAATTAAATATTTTAAGATTAGAGTCGTTTGGCACAAAATCCTCCAGTGGCAAAGAGGAGGGCATTCAACAACAAATCAAGGCATAAATGTTGCAGAGATTTTTATGCTGCCCATTTGCAAGTAATGAGCTTGGTTCTTTCCATATGGCTGGCAATTGCTATCAGAAGAAGTCACAAAGTGAGCTAGTATCTTTGCTCACACACATTGTTGAAACATATTTTCCAAGTCACAAAACAATCGATCAGTTGAATCACTAGCTTGGGGCTCAGGAGACCTGCTGCAACTTTCTGCTCCACCTTAGGCTTTTGGAGTTACCATAGGCAATCATTTCACATATGGCTGTGCTGCAGCCTGCACTGGTCTCGAGGTCTGCTGGTTAGTTTTTAACGAGCTAGCTTGGAAGCAATCCGTGGCAGCACTGTTAACTTATCCTCGGCTTCATTTCTAGTTCATCCATTAATTTAACATGTGACAGCTGGGTTTCAGGGTGTTTCATGAAGTTCAACAGGGATCAAATATAATCCAGCATCCTGATCAATCATAGGAAATAAATCTGGCATTAAATGACTCAGTGGTCAGCTCAAGTTAGCTGTTAATTGTCCAACCATAGGGACTCAATTGACTTTGTAAAGTAGGACAGATGGGCTCTGTAGGGCTGAAGGTGAAGGGCAAAATAGCTACCAAAGAGCCCCAAGAGGCCATATTTGGAACATGATTCATCTCACCTAACTTTAGATATCTCCAGTCCTAATTACCTTTATATTGGTGGAGAGTTAAATGCCTTCTGATGCGTGACTCGTCTGCATTATTGGAGGCATCACCTCGATGAGGTAAATTGTTTGGTAGAAAGTCATCGAGTGGAGATGGGAATCTGGAAGCAGACTTTTGTATTGGGCTGGGTGAATCCAACCTTGGAGTCTTTCCAGTAAGTGACCTTGCTCATTTGAAGACGGAAGTAGTGAATCTGTACTACAGCTTACAGATAAGAGCAGAAACACTCTTGCCTAGCTCTGCCTTAGCTCCCTGCCATGTCTCCCTGTCATGTTCTGGTGATAAATACCCTCGGGAAGCTGTAGGAAGAGAAGGTGGAGGTCAGACTTCTTATCAGCCCCATAGGTGTAGCTGGGAAAATGATAGAAGCTTTCAAGCCCTTCTTGAGGATATTAATATGCACGGACGGTGTGTTAACAGGAAACCTTTCAGCATCTTAGACGAGGTAGCTGAACTTTATTTCAGTGAAACAGCTGAGCTCGGGAGCGTCAGTCGTGAGAAAACCCTTATCCACATTTGCAGTTTTATTAGTAAGGATGCTGTCAAATGCAGCCTGCGAAATGTCATGTCGGTAAGCTCAGCGTAATCGATAGCGGGATTTTACAGTATTGGGAGGCAGGAGAGCTTTTACCTGTCCTTTGCCATCAGCGCTCTCAGGTTTATTGGCGTTTCATCCCGAGGAGCAGCGCCGAGGCGGCGTGGCTCAGGGAGGAGGAGGAAGTGCGAGGAAGGAGCCACGAGAGGGAGCTGCGGAGCAGGAGAGCTGCCAGGTCTCCCCACGGAGCAGCCTGCTACCTGCAGCAGGCACCGGCAAGAGCTCCTTCCGCTTTCTGAGGCTCGCAGCATCCTTAAAACAAACTGCTTCTGGGAGAGAGAAGAGAGAAAAAAAAAAAAACCAACCCAAACACCAATACCAAAACCCCAAAGTCTGTGTGAATCCCGTTTAAAAAGCTGTGTCTATTAAAAATGAAATATTCACTACATATCTGTGCTGGCCTTAGTCAGAACAGAGTTAATTTTCCTCACAGTAGCTGTTACGAGGCTGTTTTGGATCTGCCCTGAGAAGAGCGCTGATAAGGTGGTGTTTAGCTGGTGCTGGGGAGGGCTTGAACCAACTCACGGTCTTTTCAGCATCTGATACCACACCTGCGTTCCCAACTTTCCCACTACAAGTAGTGGGGGGCAGCAGGACACGGATACGACCCGGTTCAGAGCGCTAACCCAAACGAGCCAAAGAAGTATTTCATTCCACAGAAGGTTGTGGTCAGTACATAGTGGGGAGTGGACCGGGGAGGCATACCTTGCTTGCTTGCTCGCTAGCGTGCTCGCTTGTTCCTTTAGCTCATTTGCTGGCTTGTTTGTTCATGCCTTAGTTAGATAGTGAGTCGGTGGGTTGGTTGGCTTTCCCTGCCGTGCTCCTGGGGGGCTTCCTCGGACTCTGCCGTGATCGCTCTCAGTCTCTCTGGCTCTGACTCTTGCTGGTCAGGGGCTGGTGAGCAATTGTATCATTTGTTTTATTTTAATACTAATTATTATTAGTAGTATTACTATTATTAACATCACTATAATTTTCATTTATATTCAATTATTAATTTTTTCTTATCTCAATCCATGAGCTTCTTTGTCTTTTCCTCTGATTCTCCTCCAGCACTGGAGGGTAGGGAAGGTAAGTGAGCGGCTGTGTGCTACTTTATTCCTAGTCAAAGTTAAACCACAACAGTACCACAATGCCCATCATTTTAATGTCAAATCTTTTAATTTCTTCTTCCTTTATATTTGCTTCAAGTAGTAAATACATAATATAAGTACACTGCCATTTTGCTGCTGAATGTGAACATAGGAGTGTACGAGGGGACAGACCTGCTTAGATACTTCGGCTCAAGCCCCCTCATAACAGCTCTGTTCTCCACTTGTCTTGCTTGTAGTACATATTTCTCTGTACTGTCAGAGTCCTCCACTGGAAAAACTCTGGATGTTTTACAGAGTTAAAAAAAACATGTATCTGAACTCCTAGCCAGTCTTAAAAAATGAATGTAGCAGTAAATGGCTCAAGTCATGTCAAATACATAAGGCTAAACGTGGATATTAATTATATAACCAGAGGGACTTAATTTACTTTGGAGAGCAATTAAAAGAAGACAGAAAGTTACAGTCTGTTTCTGGAAAAGAGTAATGTCTATTTAAAAATAACTTCCTACCCAGAATAGCTGCCTGTCTCATATAGTAACAAATGTCGGGGGAGGGGAGGACACGACATTTAGGCAGTTAGAGCATTGCTTCTTTATGAAAAAATCAACACAAGTTTTAAAATAATAGAAGTTGACAGTTAGTTAGGTGTCCAGATCCTAATGTCCCATCCCTGGAAGTGTTCAAGGCCAGGCTGGATGAGGCTTGGAGCAACCTGGTCTGGTGGAAGATGTCCCTGCCCATGGCAGGGGGGTTGGAACTAGGTGGTCTGTAAGGTCCCTTCCAACCCAAACTGTTCTGTGATTCTATGGTTCTATCCACATTTCAGCTTGTAAACAAAGAATTTGCTTTTAAAACTGGCTGAACAGCACATTAAGATTTAGCTTCCCTTTGTGTTTATTCTCCATGGACTGGTTAAGGCAATGAAAGAGGCCTCATCTTCCTTGGGACAGGTTTAAGGACATAGAGGGTTTGTTTTTTTAATATAGAGTACAGTTTACTATTTCTCTGAGTTATTCTAGTAGTCTGATTGTCTCTTCTTTTTTTTTTTTTAATTTTTATTTGTAATGTATTTGTCTGTTCAGAGAGGATAGGCAAGGATTCCTTTCAAGTATATTAATCAGAACTGGAGTTTGTTCTTATATCCATGTACTGGGTTTGTGTGTCAAAGTTTTGGTAGTGGGGGAGGTTACAGGGGTGACTTCTGTGAGAAGCTGCTGGAAGCTTCCCCCATGACCGATAGAGCCAATGCCAGCTGACTCCAAGACAGACTCACCACTAGCCAAGGCTGAGCCCAGCTTTGATGGTGGAAAGTTACTTTCATCTTCAGAGTATAGCACAGCGTCAAAACTTCTGATCCACCTTTTTTAGTGCTGTCCTGATTTAAATACATTAGAAAGAAACAGCATATTTAGTTGGTCTACTCAACGCAGCACTTTTTTTTTCCTTCTTCCAGGAGTATCATGTTTTAAGTTTTCCTGTGACGTGTTCCCCTCTGCCCTGTTGTGAACGTGACTAGAGTGGGATTTACAAAAAGAAAGTTTAATGCATACAGACACGACAGCAAGAAAAGGAGCTGAGGTTGTGTTTGTCTTGTTTATTTCAAAACTATAGTGAGAAAGAGCTTCAAAAACCCCCTGAAAGCTCTCCGAGAAGACAGCATTTGGGAGCCAGGGGCTATTACCTTTATACTTCAGCAGAATCTCTTTGCTTTTATGTCACTGTTTCTAAAGTGGAAAAAAGTTGGAGACAGGGAGAAAGAATATCAATTCTGAGTGCCTTTCTCAGGCAAAATTTTACTGAAACTAGAAAGTTCATATAAACCAGGATTTCCAGACGTGACAGCAAGAAACTTTTAACTCTCCTATGGCAACTTCAAACTCTTCTGGCGAGAAAGGATGGGGCTGTACACTGAAGCAATCCGTGGTGACACATGTAGCACCATTCCCACCCTCTTCAACGGGTTTGACACGCTCTAGGTCATGTCACTGTCAAGGGTGAGCATCAGACACCAGTTACATCATTCACTTTGTTAGGCAAGCAGGGTTCTTACTTGCATTTTCAAATGTGACTGAGCCAGTGAGATATTACCTTCACTGTTAAAATTCCAAGAACACATACATATATATATATAGAGAGAGAGTCTTTTATTTTCTTTAAAAGGTCTTCAATTTAAAAGGAAAGAAACTAAAATAAACTTAAGACAGGGAGAATGTGTATCTGCTTTGTTGCTTTAAAGCTGAATTCATTGCCAAGTTGTACACTCTTCTTAATCTGCACTTGCCAGCAATAAGAGGCAAGTGAAATCCTGATCCTAACAACATGAAATTATGTCTATACTGGGAACTTTAATATGCTTTAGTGTAAATGCATCCATGCAGCTGTTTCAGGTGAGTGCAACCGAGCACAGGGGCCAGAACAGAGCCACTCTCTGTTCCAGTACTCTATCTGAACAAAAAGGGAATTAAAACTGAGGCATATACTGCAGACACCACCTGTCTGGAAATCCACATTGTTATTAATATGAGCAAATTGTGACTAATTAGCTTTTCTGTGGGTGTCAATTGTGACTAATTAGCTTTTCTGTGGGTGTCTTGAGTTCTTAAAGGATAACTTTTTAAAAAGTTCTGTGCTGTCCACTGTATAAAGGTACATGAATGCAGCTTCATTTTGTACAGTAAACACTGATAGAGGCTCTCTGTTGTGCAAATGACCTTTTCTAATTTGAATTTCAGATCTGCATAGTGCTTCACTTTTCCAGTAGTCAAAAAAGTAGTGTGTAGCATTAGACCACAGTAAAGAAGAAAAGAAAAAAGCATTAGTACATCCATCTTATATCCAGTTTATTTAATACCATAGCAGTAAATACAGATGAGAGTTCTGCCTGACAGACAGTCTATTAGTAGTTCTGGAATTCCACGTGTGCTGGAAAGCTGAAGGGTGTACATGAGTAGTGTTCAAATTCAGACTCAGATATTAACAATCCAGGTAAATGCACTACTGCTGACAGGGCAGAGCAGCATCTGCATAGAAATAAAGCAACACTGTGCCTGTCAACACTGAGAACTCTATTCCAATATTTGTAGTCTTAAAGTGAAATAAACAGTGTATTTTCCTTAAAAAGTGATCTTTGGTCATCACTTATTAAAATGTGCTTTAGTTTTATTTTACAACAGTAAGGCTAAGATTAAATAACTTTATCTTATGGGGTGGGCACTTAAAAAATCAGTATTCTGCTGTGGCTGATCATCTTCCTAGTTTCAATGCAGGCAAAATCCCAGAGCAGAGGCAGACTTCAACTCAGAAGGTTACAAAGACTGAGTCACAGCTGACCTCTAGAATGGGTAAGAAGAAAGAGTTAATCTCCAGATCTTTTCCCTTTCATGATTCCTGCATGAGCACAGCACTTTCAAACACACTGGGCCAAGCCCTTATTTAATTACATCTCCAGTAAGAGCTCTGAATGTCAATTGACAACGTATTTAGACCTGTCTGATGTTTAATATCCACTCCTGAGAAGTGTAGCTAACATACTCCTTAGTGCTCTGTCAACTGGTGTTTCAATACCACAGCTACGAGTGGTTGTAAAGACACACATCCTTAGGAAAACCACTCACCCCACTAGTGCTCTCTCAACTGGTGTTACAACCACTCGTAGCTGTGGTATTGAAAAGACACACATCCTTAGGAAAACCACTCACCCCACACTTGGAGCACAGGTCTTACCAGTGGGCTGGCCTTTACGTCCAGGCAGGCACCCTAAAGAACTCATGCTCTTTACTAGTCCATGTGCTTCTCAAGCTTCCACTCCCACCTAAAACTGCAGAGGCACATCCACCTTACAGGTTAAGGCTTAACACGTTTGTTCCAGCCCAGCCCACGAAAACTGCTCTGTGAAAGGGATCAGCCCAAGATGTCACACTATCCCTGGACATTATTTCAACTGAACAACGACCTTGCCAAAGCAGTCCAGTGCTCACTGACTAACATGTCACTAACATTTCAGTTCCCACCTTCCTCGACCCTCTCTACTTTCTTTCATCACTCAAAAAAAAAAAAAAAAAAGCTACTGAAAGAGGAGACAATACCGCTCTGTTGATCTGTCTCCTACTTCCGGTGCCTCTGCAAGGCAGCTTTGCAGGTAAACACCTTTTGTGGATTTGGTGCCTAAGCATTTAATTCACGTGGACTTCAGGAGGTATGAAGCACCTTCAGGTACACTAGGATCTGAGACATCCTTCCAATACAAATCCATTGTCACATACAGCAAGCAGTGTTTTGCTTTTCTTTTGTGCATGTGTTCTTGCACAAAAAAAAAATTACTCCTCAGAATTGTGAAGTAAGATTTTGATCAGCAAGGCTGAGATTATTGGCAATAACTGTTCATATTTCAGTCACACCTAGAAGCTCTATCCAAGACCATGCTGGTGTTGAATAAATACAGACTAGAACTCCCCTCTGAAGAACTTACGTGATAAAGGGTGAGAGGAGCAGCTTAGCGTTTAAGTGACATAGCCCTAACACAATAAATCTGTAGTGGAACTGGAAACAAAAGGTGAGGTCTTCTAGGTCTAGACCCTGTCCACTTGACCATACAATCTCCTGCCTTTGGTTTCTACTGTCTCACTCCTCCAGACATTGACCTTTGGAGGAAGCTGCCTGAATCCCAAGAGCTGCCTGTGCTCTATTATTTGAGGTTGTTCCTACTGCAAGACTAACCATCTTTTACACAGATTTCCTTCTCTTTCCAAACATGTTGTTGATTAACTTGGCCACTGACTTCGATCCACTTGGCCGTCTCTTTTCCTTCACTTTGAAATTTGATGTGATATTCCTCAGGACTTTTGTGAACATTGCCACAACTTCCTGATAATGTTCTGCTGCAGACAGTTCACAGAACTGACACTTGTTATCCACTGCCAGCTTCTGTCCTTCATCCCAGCCAACTTCCCTCATGTGGCACAAATCCTGTTTATTACCAACCAAAAATACGGATGACTCGACCATTCTGAAATCAAAAAGGTTCTGATTAGAGAAAAGATATATTACAGTGCTGCAAAAAACCCCCCAAAAAACCCCAACCAACCCCCTAACCCCATCAGGTAGAACTACAGTTCTCCATTTGTCACATGTCAAAGGATTTTCCAGACAAACTGCTACACTACCAGTAAATTTGCTTTGGGTTCCTCTACTCTGTGAGCTCATGTATTTTTCATCCACTGCAGTTTTCTTACTCTGTACTGCAGTGCATATTGTGAGTTCCTGGGCTTTCTGAAGAAGCAAGCTAATCATTATCTCCATTAGTAGATTAAAAAAAAAAATTGTCAATGATATGATCAGTGGCATAATGCAGAAGAAATATAGGAATCCTAATTCCAAGCTTTTGCTAAAGTGATTCTTTCCAGAGAAACCTTAATTATGAAAGGTCAGCAGTAAAAACACACAGAAAAAGGTGGGTTTGGTTTATTTTTTAATTTCTTTTTTACTCCACTTCTGATACAAGGAAAGTATTTCACACTCCTTTATTTAGAAAGCACCTCAGCTGACTAACACAGGCATACACACCACCACACGTACTTACAATTTTGGTGGTTCTTTTTGAAAGGAAGTAGTTTGTTTCTTACCATATGGTCACCCATGTGCACAATAACATTGGGTTCACCACTAAAGGCAGTTTAGGAGACATTCATGGTATTAGATTCATTTATTATGGGAAATGCTTTCTTCTACACCCACATTTGTCCATCTCCATTGGTAACAGAGTGGGGGAATAAAAGCATAAATTGATTCTGCCAGCTTTTTACCCATATAAATCACAGCAGACAGGTTTACGGCAATCGCTTAAGTAGCAGTGCTGTAAGAAATACGGACAAAACAAACCCTCATGCATTTGGCTTTGGATACAGTGAAATAGGTTGCAATTTGCAACAGTTTACCTTCAGGTACCTTACTGTTGATATTGCGTAACACCACTAGGATGTTGCTGGATTTTAATCGCTACTGGGATGCCTATAGCTCACAGGAATATTCTCATGTTTTTCATAGGTTTGCTTAGGGGAAAAAGAAAAGTGACTTACTTTTTACAAGCTCCTATGTGAGACTCTCGGATCCTGTACAGCAATGCTTTTGCAAATGCAAATGACGCTCTGTCACTGATGTCGTAAACAATGATAAATCCATCAGCCCAGTGGAGCTCATCGGTGAGGGAAAGCTTCCCCCGCTGTGGCTGAAAGGAGTTCAAATTCACATGCAAAAAGGATGTTACTGTTGTCACTTCAGAGCGTTTTCTTTGTCCCTGCGAATGTTGTATTTTTCATCGCAGAAGATATTAATAGGTCTAGGTGCTAGCATTGAATTCAGGCGAGTCCTGCCCCAAAAGTCTAGTAAATAACCACAACTACAGATGGCACTTTGGATCACTGACAAATTCATTATGAAACATTCACACTTTAAGCAGTCATGTTGCATAACCTGTACAGCCACTGCTTATGCTGAATATTCTTCAGAGTTACAGGAGATTGAAACATACAGGAGACATCAATATTTGTGCAGTTTCTGGTTATAGCTCTGTTTTGCATGTTTGTAATACCTCTGACTACAGTAAGCTTAACTGGTTTGTTAAAAATTCTTTGTTCCCACTCATTTATTTTGTTTCTTCTTTACATTGTTAAGGTCTGAAACAGTATTTATCTAGAGAGCTAGAAAAAAAAAAATCTCCTCTCAATCTGAAGTTGACTTTAATAAGACTAGTGCCCAAGTCACTAAAATGATAATGGGGTTATACCAATCCTCGAGTCCCCAAGAAAGTGTCACACTGATTTCCACTGATTAAGCTAAGGAATGTAATTTCAAAACTATTTTAAGTTAGCTTATGGCTGCAAAAGATTTGGTAGCAACCAGCAAGACCATGTGACACAAAATAGGTAAAATACTGGAATCTGACCAGGAAAAAAATTAAAGATTGACTTCTGCTCTACGGAAAATCCATCTTGAATAGTAATTTGAGGACTGTTTAAGTTGTTCCTTGCTAGTTTAGTGTTTTGCTACTTGCAGTGTATAATCTCCACTGACATCCCAGCCTGGTTGCCCTGATTGACTCAGCATCATGGCAGCACTGCAGCATCATAAACAGCTGGACTGGGAAGGCTGCAGTTTACCATGAGCGATGGTAACTGAAAGGGGATGTATAAAAGGATTAAACAAGTTTCCAGAACCATCTGAAGACTTCAGTATCTTTAATACAACAGCTTTTAATGCTGTGGTGACTGTGCAGAAGGTTTAGGGGCAAGAAAGGTGCCTTGTGTCACTGCTGTTTCCCAGATGGATGAAGAGGACATTGAGCTTTGCATAACAGGGATTCAACTACTAGAGGCAAATCTCAGAGCAGGAAGCAGAAAACAAAACCAGCAACTCTTCCTTCCCCAGTCGGGCCTCCTCTTGGGACTTCTGTCTTCCCCAGCTCCCATGGGATACAGGATCTCCATACCCCATCCATCTCTTTCTAGAATCACCAGTCCCATCAGACAAAAGGCAATACTACCACTACACCCTACCTACTCCCCTGCAGGCACTAAGAACAATTCAGGAAGAAAGCAGCAAACACCTAAAGTTAGGCCTTGTTCTTAAGAACTGATACAAGACTGCTCAGAGTCCTGGCAGGAGGAGTGGCCCTTACACAGCTCATCTCTAGTGTCCTTAAAAGCAAAAAGGTGCCCAAACTGTAGCAACCAAAGTCTTTACCCACAGTGTAATCGATTGCTTTACTTAAACTACCTCTCATTCCCAATGTTTCAAGTATCTTAAAGATTTGTTCACATGCCACAGGATTTCATTTCAGTCAGCGGAAGCTATAAAGTGGGCTTAGGAAAGAGGCCTGAGATAGGCGGAAACAAGTCCACAGGAATGGCAGCTTCTGAAAGATTACTGTGTGGCAATGGAGGACTCCATAGTGTTACATTGCACAGGGACTATTTCAGGATCCCCGCTGCCCTGGGACAAGCAATGCTGTTGCTCATCTCTAGGAAGGCAGATTTGTTTGGTTGTTCACTTCATGTGCTCGCTGGGTTCAGTTTTTAAGACCTTGACTTTAAGTCTGAGTCAGACTTTCAGTACTTTGGCCTTAGCGTTCATTAGCCTAGTTGGTAAGAGGCAAAAATCACTGCCCAGAAGGGATCCTTGCGAGCCCATGCAATCAGACAGACCTACCTAGGTCTGCATGTGTTACACAGTACCAAAGTTTCTCTATTCCTGTAAGAGCAGGAAAGAAATTAATACAAAAAATTGTATTGAAAAGTAGTTTACTGTGATCAAAGTTCAGTTGTCAAGATATATAAGTCTACATTATAGCTTTCCTTGGATTTGTTCAAGTCTTACTTCCAGGCCTATCTACTTTGACCACTCCTGCAGACATTTAATAAACTGCTTGCTTTGAAACTAAATTTCATCCATTTAGGGTATTTGAGAGAACTGCATATAATCCTTTAACTTATCTCTGTATTTATCTATATAACACAGAAGTGGGAAAAGTTATTTTTTAGTAATATTCCAAAAATGCAAAAGCATTTACAGAAATTTTAAGCAATCAAGTGTTTCTTCCATGAAATGGGAAAATGCCACAGCAACAATAAGATTTCAGTCTTTTCAAAAAACCAGCAAGCACAAATTCCAGAATCAGACAGAAAGGTTGTAACCCCCTAACCCTTTTTGCCATTACACATGTAGAATGAGGAACAGCCTTGGTTTTGCCCCCTAAAACTCTTACCTGTGAACAAGGGTCATAAATTTCCAAGTGTATCGGCCTCCCATCCAGGCATAAGTATTTAGTGTAGATGCATTCTAAAAGATAAATGGCATCCAAAGAAAACCAGCATTAGTGACAGGGAGTGGTGGTCAAAAGGCAGCAAAGGTGAGATTCGCTAATACTGAGGTGACATTTAGTTCCTTGAGCATTGTTTGGTTTTTCAGGGGTTGGGGGAATGATTTTGGTTTTTTTGAAGGTTTTAGGGAGCTTTTGTTGTTGTGTGTGGTGTTTTTTTTTTGTTGTTTTAGGATTTATTTGTTGTTGGAGTTTGGTTTTAGTCAAACACTGGAAACAAACCTATTTCTTTTTGCAACACTTGAGCTGCCCAATCCCATTTCAGTGTGGTGTTCCCATCAAAGTGTTGGTGCAATGAATACTTAAGAGTTCATCTGATTATGAATTATCAGTCCAAGCATCTCAGGGTACAAAATCTGCAGCTCCTTGATGGTTTTCATAATTAAGCAAGTAAGTAATACTTTGACTCTACCAGTAGTGGTATGATCTGTATTTTATGATCCATATTCCCGCTTCGCTCTCTCTTCCTCCTCCCTAGAAACAGTTAAACTTAACTTCCAAACATGTGAAAATGTTTTGGGGCTTTGACATGCCTTTTCTAAGACTCACAGCCTTGGAGGCTCAGAGCAAGGACACCTGCATTTAGTTGTAGGTGGCTTAGAGCGCACGTGGAGCACAGAGAGCACTACACTTGCATATGGCAGCTTAGACCTACAGAAGCTGTTTTTCAGTTTGTATTATATAAGTACTGGTAAAGCATTTATGCACAACTGCAACTCTACTTTCTGAACAAGTTAATTATGATTTATTCAAAGCAAATCACTTTAGTACATGTATTTCGCTTTTTATTTATGGATCATGGAGAACTACTCTAATTTTTCTTTACATTAATTTTTTTTGAAAGACTCCTTCACTTCGGCAGGGGAAAGTGAGGTAGATGGCAATCTCTTTTCCTTGCTAACTCTTGGGACTACTCACACTCCATCAGCTGGGGCAGCACGCTCCCAAAGATGTCCATTTATCCATTAAACAGTACTTCTATCTGGGATGTGAAAGCTCAAGCCCTGCCTTGCCATGTTCCAAGATCTCAGAAGTGTCTCAATCGGTGTATTTGTTCTGGCACGAATGAGAAATGCTACCCTGCACACAGGCAGGTTTTCCACGACGCTATCAAGCCAGCGCACTCCTGCCAATGCGGGGGGGCTTTGCGTTATGCTGTGATTAACCAGAGCTGCCTGATAAACAATCCCTTTCACCTCTCCTCTGGCGCTGAGAGGGAGATACTCAATAGAACAGGTGATGAGGGGTTTTTGTAAGTGTATTTCTTTACTCTCCTCTTTATCTCCTCTCTGGTGGAGCTCACTATGATCTACCC
>NW_010230443.1:0-18323 GCF_000690775.1 Eurypyga helias
ATTAACACATTCTACTCAATCATCCTCATTTCGTGTTCTTCCACTGAATCCCATCACTTCTCTCAAATGGCACAAGTTCTTTAGGACTGAGCTGTCTTTGTTTTAGAGTTCTGTTATGTATAGCCAATTCTACTGAACAGCACTTTACCAGTAGTGCATTTAGATGAGAGAGGGGTTTTCTGTTATTAGTGATCCTCAGAAACTTCACAATACATCCTCAGGCCCTGATGGTGCACCACCACGAAGACTCAGAGTTGTGAATGGGCCATCTACGAATTAAGCTCATATGCACGATAAGGACTGTAGCTATTATTGAAAATCAGCACTGTATTATTGTACTGTAAATATACGTATGTAGAACTAACTAAATGAATAATGCAGAACATTTTAGAGAGCGGGAGAGAGATGCCATCATTTCCATTCCCATGATCTCTTACAACCGCATACATGGGGGAAAAGTAATTATTTTGGACTTCTCTCCTCACTCCGAAGGCCAACTTCTGGAGGTTTGCCAACAGGGATAAACAGTACACTGTATCAGCTAGTTAATAAATTTCCCAGAGTCGTCTGGTTTTAGTAAAACAGATGATAATTTCTGGGGTATATTTGTTGTTGTTCTCGCTGGTCTTATTTAGCAGTATATGTTCAGTATAAAATACTGAACAAGATCACCATGGATGTTTAAAATAAGAATTCTGGTCTGCTAGATGATATTTTCCAATTCGTAACAAACAACAGATAAGTTGTCCTCGACTTACCAGAATATGCAGCTAAGACGACTGAATTTCCACTATTAACAAAGTCTATGAGCGTTAACAGGGAAGAGCATAACAGGTAACTTACTGCGTATAAAACCCCTGAATAATACAGTATCAAACTATAAATTTAAATAACAGAGAGTAAACCAAAAAATTCACTATATAAATCACAGAAAAGGAAAAAACAAAAATCTCCAAAGCCCAAAAGAATTTCCAGATATGATTTACGGCTTCCATAGCCAGTGAAAGATTACTGCAATTCTACATATAAACAAAAAAGTCTACAGCAGGTATTTTAACTTGCAATTAGGAGAAAGTATCTGCAGATTGCATAAATGTGTTGTTGTGTCACATAATATCAAAGTTATTTGCAAAAATTGTACAATCTGGAATGCTTTAATATGAGACACAACAATGTACTTAAACACAGAGTAATAAGAAAATGAGAGCAATCATTATATATAAAATGTATTTTTTGGGATGCGTTGAGTTAGCAGTGCTATCTAGATTAAATATGTAAAGTGAGAAGTCGTCATTTTAATAAGCTGCTCTTTGATACCCCTTTTCGCCATCAGGACATTGTCTGTGCCCCACATGTGCTGGATCCCTAAAGTCCCAAGGGCAAGTTAAAGCCAGTTGTGGCATTCAGAAGTAATTCGGTTAAGGTCTACACTGTGCGTTTGTTACCACCATGATTTTTTTCTTTTAAAAGAGAAGTGATTTCACAAAGGCAGGTTTCTTTCATTGACACAGTAAAGTCCTTGGAGCAGGGACCATATTCTGGGCACTGCTAATCACATTGTTGGCACTCAACAAATAAATAATAACAACATTAATGATAATTTACTTTGCTTAACTCCTACTTATCTGTAGTGCTGATTCCCTTCATTTAAGTGATGCTCCTTAGGAATTTTCAGATCCTTTCGGCCTAAGTCCCCTCTGTCTTTCCTGTTGTCCTTCTTCTCAACGTTGCTACTCTCCTCAGTCCAAAAGCCTCTTATTTTCGAGGTGTTGCTGTTTTATTTGCACTTATAGCAGAGATGTTTGATAAAGCTACACTTCTTTCTGCATTTGGTAAATCTGGCGTATCATACTCCCAAGGGCAGACTTCAGCTCGAGATGCTAAAGGTTGCTGTAAGTAACTACTTGGCTTACGGGAGTCAGATGAAAGCACATTTCCCTCGGAAGAGGCATTTTTTTTCTGTTCTGCCAATTTATTGAGGTTTTCCTTCTCTGCTGCTTTCTGGGGTAGCTCCTCCCCCTCCCCAGCATACGTATTAGGTGCATATCTATTAATGTTCTCACACTTCAGCCCAGGGGAAACCTGAGACTGGGAATTTGACTGTTTTTTCTCATTTTCAAAGACCTGCTGTTCTTGTGTCTCCCGAGAGGCTGTCTCCACCTTCTCTGAGCTCTTTTGATTTGACTGTTGATACCCTTCAGGTGTCTTCAGCTTATGATGAGCCTTCCCCTTTGGCTGGGAAGGGTGGTTTTTCTCTGGCTCTGAGGAAGCAATAGACACATGTTTTTGAACTTTAGAGTCCGAAGGCACAGGACCAGGAGTTTGGTCATATATCTCCCAAGGACAAACTTCTCCTATGTCAAAACTGTCCTTGTGCAGAGACCTACCTGGGCCTGTGTCTGGACTGGCAGGTGTTTGACTAACCCTTTGCTGTTTTATAATTCCAGATTTATGGGTTTTCTTTGTTTCCTCAGAGTGGGTAGAGTTCTTCCGGTGAGAATCCTTATGCTCCCCTTTATCGGAGGCTGTGTGTTTTTTGCTGGCCTCCTTACCCTTCTGCTGAGATTTATGAGTTTTAGTGCTTTCTTCTAAACTTTGTGTTTTACCCGTTAGTCCCAGAGTCTTTTCCTTGGCACTAGCAATAACACTGAGGGATTTTTGTAAAACAGATGTTCTTGGATGCAGAGGCTTCTTATCGGCACTTAAGTTATGTGCACTTACTGATTTGCACACCAAAGGGACCGATTCAGTGGAGACCGCTTCAACTTTTTCCGGAGCATTTTTGGTTAATTTGTTCCCATTCAAGGAATCCAGAAGTGAATTCTCAGCAGCTATAACTGCTGTGCTTTCTGTAGTTAAGCTATTTGGTTCTTCTGTTGATCCAAATGTATGATCTGTATGATCATAAGTGCTGTGGGACTTTTTTAATGAAAAGACTCTGTTTTTTAACGTCTCTTCTTTTGGCTTTGTAGAACTCGTGGAATCCTGTGGGTTTTTTCTCAGCGTGGCCGTGTTCTTCACAGCACTGTAATCCATGAGGTCCTTCTCATCCCTGGAGCACTGCCTGGTGACTGTCTCAGGGATTTCTGTAATACGTCGCATTATCGAGCGCCCCAAGCCCTTTTTAGAGCACCTTTTTTTCTGGAGATGTGGGTTATTAGCAATCATCTTTTTCCTTTTATAGATTTCAAGCTGGGCATATAGTTTCTTCAACTCATCCTGCAAAGCAAAGTGAATGGCAAAACTAGAGTGAGTCCAGTTAAAAAAGCAGCCTGATGAATTAATCACCCACTGCTCTAAAAATGGCATTAAACTTATTTCGCTGTCTTCTCTAATTCCTGAATATGGCATTTCTTCATCAACTTGAATCCCATTTTTTTCCACGTTAAAAATAAGTTCAACCCTCGTGCACAAACATGTTACTTTCCACAGCTGTGCATCATACAGCATGCACAATTCCTATACATTCATGCTGTAAGTTTCAGATCTCACAATGCTGTGGTGTATGCTTTCCTACTGAACTCTACAGCTATTCTTTATTCTGGGAACATAAGCCCTTTTATCATATAAGATAGCAATACAGCTTTTTTTTCTGTTAATCACGTGATTTTAAAATTTTGTTATTTAGTTATGTATATGTTACACAGAAATGACTAATCACACTGACACCAAATCCTGTTTTGAGTTCAATATAATTCAAAGAGCCTATGGAAACTGATAAACAGCTCTTGCTGTGGATGAATCCTCCTCTTTAGCCTCCAGTATGAGTTTTACTACAACTACTAATGCAGCTGCTCTTCATACTAGTGAATATTTTCCATGAGATTTTTCATGACCTGATACCACAATCATTGAGAGACCTAAGCTGGCCTGTTTCAGCTGGCATCTGAAAAAAAAAGCCAAATGGATGCAATTCAGAGTTTACATGTAGGAGAAAGTGTTGTTCTTGAAAATAAATGCTATTGAAATGAGTTATATATACCCGAATATCTTCAGGATCCAAACTGTGTTCACTCCATGCTGAATTGATACTGCTGTTCAGATAGGATCCAGATCGACCCATATCAAGCTCATCTTCATAAGCTTCTGTAGCTATATCGTCTCTTGGGTTATTGCTTGAATGTGAAAACTGCAATAAGTATCCATAAAGAAAATGTTGCCATCAGTGCAAAAGTTTACATCAACACCAACATTTTTACGATACAATGATCATTCCATGGATTTCAAGTGATTTTCTGAACTCAAAAGACTAACGATAGGCATCATTGGCATAAGTAGTGTCCTACAGCATATCAGTATTGTGTGAAGGAACTCTTATTAATGATGGTGTAATTTGATAAATCTTAGAGGTTGTCACAAGGAGAAAACCCTCCATTTATGCTTATTTGATGCTTATTTGAACCTCTTTAAATTGCATTTAAATTAAGCTGGCATAGAAACAGACTTTCAGCCAGTATTTCCAATTAGGCTGCTAAAATCGTAAGCCTGTATTTTATATTCCATACTGTTGAATAATCCTGCAGAAAGCAATTCTCCCATTTTAGAACCTAACCTTGAAAATGAAGGGATGATCTGGAAAAAAAATAAAAGGAGGAAAAAGAAGAAGGAGACAAATAAAAAAGGGGACAAGTTAATCCCTCTCTTCTAAGTTTTAGCAAATGTTCAGATCACAAGTTGGAGAGAGGTTGCCAGCTATTTATTTATTCATATTGATTCACTCATCTGTAGTTACTAGTGTCCACACAGTCATCTGGCCTCAGAACTTTATGAATCTTCTCTTAATTCCCTGAATTCTTTATTATGCTGGAAGAAAAGTAATGTTACCCAGACAATAAGCTAAAAATGGAAATGTTGATCAGTGGTCATGAGTCAGCTTCACAAAGGTCAACAAATTTTCTAGGTTAGTCGAGAAAGACATTGAAGATAGGTGATGAAGTATATGAACGTAAAATAGAAAACAGTAAGATTATTGCTTGTGACCAGAAAAGTAATTTAAAATAAAACAAGGATATTCAGTATTAAGGCCACGTCAATGTGTCCCCTTGTTATGACTGTTAAATGTAGGTATATTTGACAGTTATCAGCATACCCTCTTCTGACACACAGGCAAAAGACAGGAATAGCAGCTTCATTAACCTGAAAGTTGTATCAGCTTGAACTGCTCCCAGGGCCTGACAGGAGGCATGTCGCAGTGCTCGGATCTCTGACTCTTCTCCTCCCTGCCTCCTGTCATCCTCCAGCTTACCGTGTCCCACTCACGCTCATCTTTTTTTTCCAGCATCCTTCCTGGCTCCACTCATGGGCCACATCTATCTCAGTATACAGCATCTGTTCACCCCTGTTCTGACTTGGAAAGGGCTCTCCTCTTCCAGCCTGTAAGAGCTGCCTGGTTTAAATCCCAACCTCTCTATTTCATAGCTAGTCCAAGCTCCTCATTTCAGTTTTACTTCCCAGTCCATCCTAGTCTTTCTATCCCCTTGCCTAAACTCTTTGTCTGACCGCAGCTAACTCTGGCAGCAGCATGGCCACCCAAATACCTGAAATAAGCATCGTTAGGCAGGATTCTTTCCTTCTTGTATTAAACACATCAAAATTTTAAGTACTTTAAAGCCCTGGAACTTCGGAAGCTGAAAGAAAATGTGTGAGATTTTAAATTAAAAAAATGTACATCTTTTAAGATAACATAGCCAAAGTTTACATCTTCCTTTTCTATCAGTTGCCTGCTAATTTTATACAGCATTGCTTCTGCACGACAACACTTATCTTCCTTGGTCTTGGCAAAAGAAAAGAGACAGGAGATTTGAATACCTTAGGGATCAGAAGTAGCCCAACAGTGACTGTCACAGTCAAGTGTGTGTGTGCAAAGAACAGCATCAGCATCCAGTCAGACTGAAGTCTTGAAGCAAGAATGAATCTGAAAACAGAATTCAGGGTTTTACTTTACTGCCTTTTCTCCAGTGCATCAGATCTAACATCTTTAATATTCCTTGGGATTCTTTTCATTGAAATGCCAAACACAACTGGTTTTGTTCTGTACTGCTTTCATACAGACTAAAAATTACATCCACACGCTTTACTTAAATACCACAATTTCAAAACAACTCAGAAAAAAACAACCAACAAAACAAGTAAACAAAAAATATAAAAAGAAACAACAGACCTTAAGGGATATTGCTTATTCCATCATTCTCATTCTACTTAGCTGTTTTTTCTGGATGGTTTATATTGTCACTGCTTCCTTGGCGTGAACTGAGTTATGGCAGTTTACATACATTAAAGATCTGAATGGATGATTTTAGGTGAGGTAAGCACATGTACTACGATAAATTGCTGTGCCCTTCAAAAATATGGGATATCCACAGATCACAGAGAGCGGCTGATAAGCCACCAAAGACAGAACTGAACTGAAACGCATTTTAGTGGGGAGCGGAGAAATAGTCTTGATTGTAGGACCGCCCAGCTCAGTTCTGCAGGGCCCAGAAGCCTTGCGAACTCTGGGCAATGTGAGCTTCCCAAATGAAGCAATTCCTTGCTGGGCTGCCTAAAAGAGTGGCAGAACTCTTTAACACAGCTGCAGTTAAAGCTAGCTGCGGCATGCTTGGCTTGTCTGCTTTACTGAGCTCCCGAAGACAGAAATGGTATGGGGTGCAATGGATGAAGGGATGTACCACTGGTTAGTAATTTGCAGGTTTACAAAAATCATTCAGATAGAAACAACATTTGCAACTTATCCAAGTCCACAGATGCACATTTTGCAGAGGCTTTTGTTAACAGAAATAGTCTGGCATGAAACACTGGCTTATATGCCATAATAATACAAGTCATCATTTCTTGTTTAATACTTGTAAATGAAATGTTTCATGAACACAGTAAAATATTATAATTACTTCTAACAGAGATGTTGCTGTTGAGGTGTGTAGGGATATGACGAGGCTCAGGCCTGAGGTTTAGCGAACTGAACACAGCATAAGAACTACTGAAGATGACACGCAAAACTGCTAGATGGAACAAATAACAGAGCGAAAAGCGAACAAAAGTTACAGACAGTGCTGTGAGGGATGGCAAGATTTCACAGGTGGTTAACTGCGAGATGCCCAAACTTCGCGGATAATTGAAAGGAGCATTGGAGGCCTTATGGGGAGTAGGACCTGCAAGGTCAGTGGTACCAATGTAACCATATCAGTAACAGCATGGAAGGCTGTGATTACCGAGCTCATGACATCAGAAATACCAAATTTGAGTACACATGTAGCAACATTGGGACCAACAGGAAAAATTAATGAGGGGTGGGTTGTTTATTTGTGGGAATACAAGGACAGAGGCAGAGAGGGGCTAAGGTGGATGGGGGAAGAATAAGCATGGAGAAAACGGGGAATAAAAGGGGCTAGTGACACATAAGCAAGTCATCACTGAGTGAGCCCTGTACCTGATCACTGCTGTATCTCCTGTCTTCTCATTAAATACTCTTACCAACTTCTGTGTGATCTCACACCATGTGCTGTGCACGTGTGTATGTGCAATTCATGAGCAAACTTCAGGATGGACGAGCCAGCATGTGGGAGACCCACATCTGGGAAGACCCAGGGTCTCAGCCTGTGGCTGGCTACGGGACCCCAAACCCAAACATGGGTATTAGATTGGCTTAAGGGTTGTGCTCATATTTGACGGACCTGTCAATGTAGTGTGCCTGGGGACCTACACAGGGCGCATGTTTCATCAGTGAACCTGACCAGCTGCGGAGCAAGAACAGGACCGGGCTGTGCATGTTGGATCTGTGCCGATTTGTGTGCCAGCCATGTGTTGCCTGTGACTGCACCCGTAGCGGATGTGCTCGGCCTCACTAGGCCTGCAAATGGAAACCATCCAAGAGAGACAGGAGAAAGCCCGCAGGTCCTGGTGCCCACCAGCCTTGGCTAACCCCTAAAAGCTCCAACCCTCAAAGTCTGTGAAGGCTTTTTTGGGTGAAACCTTGATTGGTTAAGGTATCTATGCCATAGCCCTGCTGAAAGCAAAACATTTGTAGTAGCCATTCAGACCTAGCAGAGATGGGGTTTCTAGTCAAATGAGATTTTTTCCATATAAATTTTGTTTTTCTCAGTAATACAATAGAAAGAGCAACGCAGGAATTTAATGCTATGCTGATCTGAAGATAACCAAGAATCCTCTGTTTCTGAAATGGGAATAACACTTTTAAAGGAAAACAAAATGCAAACAGTTCAAGGTTTTATTTAGTGCTCACATCAATTTTATATGAGCTTCGGGAGTTTTCAGACTGGATGGCTGCCTCATAACAGTAGGTGTCCTTCAAGGCTCCAGTGCTTTCAACTTCATGACAACTCAGATACGTCATATAAAACTGAGTCTTACATTTCCGCTCTTTAAATTACATCCAGAAGTTGGCAGGGAAGACAGAAGCAAAGAAAAAAAAAGGAAAGGAAATGTGAACTTCAAAGAGACAAGATTAAGACTTGTGTATACAGAAATGGACATAATCTCAGGAGGGATCATGTACTGTCAGTGCATTTTATTCATTCCTATCCATAAACAGTACCTGGTATTTCTTCAACAAACCAGCACGTATCAGAAAGAGGGCAAAGAATCAATACAAAATGCACTTTTTTTTTAAGAAGGAAGAACAAAATCAGCAGACCTTAGGTTGAAGGAACAGGACCCTCACTAGGATAAACTGAAAGACCTAACCCTTTTGTGTCTCGTTTGTAAGGCATGCATTAAAATGCCACATTTTCCTCTTTTCCTCGCTCTTTAATCCAAGACAACTTTCATCCTGTCCTACTGTTAAAAGAAAATTGCAGCCCACATAATAGCTCTCCTAATGCACTGAACTGTATCTTCTACCTTGGCCCAAAATACGGTTTAGAAACATTAATTGAGAGAAATCTTGACTGAGAAGCTATCATATTGGTTATAATAAATTCAAAAGTATTGTAACTGGATGTTATAATTATCAGGAAAGAAAGATGCTTCCATCAAATACAGATTTTAAACATTATTGTTGCAGATGTTTATTGTAGGAAGTAAAGAAGATTTTGAGAGTATGTGTATGTTGAGATATGGAGCTAGGAGAAGGTGAAGGAAACAAAAGGTTGCAAGCCTGAAAAGTGCAGCAAACTTCCTAACAATGATAGGGGGAAAAAGCACCTGGAAGGAATAGAGATCAAAGATTTCCTTTGCTGACACTTACTCAGAAAAAATAATGCCTCATGGAAGCAAACATCAAGAAGGCAGAGAGAAATGTGAATTTCAAGACAGAAAAAGGAACAGAGAGCAGTATTTGAAAACTGTCAATGGATTGATGTAAAAAAAAAAAAATCTTAGTAAATAAGGTCTGTCAGGAGGCAAAGGGAGGTGTGAGAATGTCGTAAGAAAGTTGTCAGAATCTCTACAGCATGAGATGAAATTAATGCTATCTTGCTATTTTTTAATTTTCTAGGACCAATTAATTTTTACAGAGTACTTTGTAGGAAAGACACAAATAATAATTTTCATTTAGCTCTGGCAAAGATCCTTATTTATTTGCTACTATTCTAATAATTTACGAGTATGAAATGTAGAGCTCATTATAAACTTTATAATAAACACATGCTTTATATTACTGTTACAGCATCACATGCATAACAAGCTTTTATGTCAGCATATAAAATGTTATGCTTCATGCACAAACCAGTACAATTATCTTAACAAGCAGCTGCACCTTGCCACTCTGTTACACACCAGGAAAAGATCATATAAACCAACATTCTTACCTGCCGTTTTTCTAGGGATACAAACCAGTGAGCAGTATGCAGATGACTGAAGACAGATAGTAGTTTTGCTATATCTGATTTATCATATATACTGAACTCTGATCCAAGAATATATCAGCTAGCTATACTGCAAACCCCCTTAATTATAAAATTAACACATTGACTGTACATATTCTTGAATCCTACGGGAACAAGTTTAGTAATAACTTAATTTGCAGAATTAAATATTTATGAGACCTTCCATTATGCATCCTATTCCATTCACTCATTTTAAGTTACACCATATGAAACCTGGAAGATAAATAGTTAATTACTAGATCTACAGATCACTTGCCTAATTGTATGGAATATAGCAGAGATAATGAGCTCATTGTGAACTGCAACAGCCATATAACGTGGCTCATGAAATGCTGATGGGACTGTCCGCACTGCATAGCAGAGATAAACACCCCACAGGAGGAATAAAAATTCAGCTGTGAGAAGAACAAAAAGAAATAATTTGCAATTAGTTTTATATATGTAAAAGGAAGGAAATTTGAAGTACTGTAGTATCACATACTATGTACTTGTGAGTATCTATGCAAAGGCAATATACACTGATAGATGTATCTATGTACACATGTAAGTATCCAAACTCTTTAAGATATTGTCACTGCACATGATATATTTGATTTTCAGTTTACACACTTCTTTTTTCCAGATCAGGAACCTTTGCCATCATGGTGTTTCATTTTTCTAATTGACAAACTTTAAGACAATGTCTAATGATGTCTTGCTTGTTTTTAAAACTGATACTATAGAAGTCTGACTTCATTTAAAATAACAAGCATTTTTATTTGTAGCTCTGGTTCTTATTGTAGAGGCAGATACCACTGCTATTACTAGACTACAAGCTTTTGAAGACAATAGTTTCATTTCAAAGGTTTATAACTCAGATATAACAATATATTTGGGGTTAAAAAAATTGATAGTTAATTCTGCTGGTGCCCATAATATGATGAGTCATTTCTGAGGGCCTAATGTAATTATAACATATGACGTGTTTCTCTTCGTTAGGAGAAAAATCAGTAAAGGAAGAAAGGAGGAGTAAATGATCAGGATCAGCTTAAACTATCCTGTTAGAGCTAATTCATCCACACCCAGCAGTACTCTGACCAGTTTCCAGTAGGCAGTGTGCTGTGACATCATTTTCCTTTTGGTACAAATGAAATAATAATAATTTCATACTCATCTTGAAAAACCTCTAATTCAAAAAAATAACCCCCAAACCAAGAGCTCTGCCAGTTAGCTATGAGTAGAGCTGCTGCCTATGTCTCTTTCCTTGCAGTCTATGTTGACAATGGCTGGACATGGTTGAGCCTATCCAGCAACATGCAATTCCACAACAGACCTCTGCAAGGCTGGCACTCCTCTGGATCAGCTTCAGAAATTGTCTGTCATCCCATTGTTACTCACCCACTACTTTAGCCTTGTTGAATTCCTGCAGTAAAAAGACTACAAATGTAGTATAATAGAAAATTAGTTCTTTTTTGTATTTATTTTTGCCAATATGTGTTATTATACTGTAACTAGAGATGGTGATCAGTTACGTCATCCTGTGATGGTGATTGGCAAATCATTATTGGCCTGGTTTGGATAAGGACACAAATGCTTGTGAACCCTGCCATTAGCAACAGACTGAAATAAAACATCTGCACTGGTCACGTCATGAGAACAAGTCCTCTGGTTCCTCCACTTTTAATACTCCACAACTGCTCTAAGTTACCTATGTTATATGGTTAGAGCATTTCAGAACTTCTGATTTTGCTATGAATCTCAACTAAAATCAGTAAGAGACAAGTTTGGATAAACTGAAAATTAATTCAGTCATATAGATCACTCTGTGCTTTGTTAAGACTTCAGTCTGAACTCTGAACAACACTTATCATACTTCTTACTTTTAGCAAAAATAGATGGCCTAACTTTAAAACCACAATTTTTACTAGAACATACCCTACATAAAACCAACAGCTTTACCAGTTACATAAAAACAAACATCTGAAAAGGCATAATTCACACATGCTGCTATTTTTGTGTTCTTCCTCACAAAATCCAAGTGATAATAAAACTTTTGACTTTAATAGCTTGACTTGGGGCCTTACTGAGTGTAAGCAAAAAAAAGGATGGTATGAATATTCTGACTCTATGTGTCCCATCCTGGTTTTGAGCTCTACAAGAGCAGGTATGCAGGTGTCTTTCCCACATCCCCCATACACCCACCGCTTAAGCAAACTGGCTGCTACTTCCATTTCATTCCTAGATAATTAGCTATGCTACCAGTTAAATCTATTACTCTGGTTTCCTAAAAGCACTTACACAGGAATGACCTGCCAAGCCATCTTGCTCCTGAAGTCTTTGAGCAATTTCACTTCAATGAAATAAGATTAAAGGCTCCTTTACAAATGTCAGCAGTTCTGGTTCTTCTCTTTAAGTATACCTGCATCACATATGCAGAATCCTAGAATCACAGAATCATTTAGGTTGGAAAAGACCATCATCAAGTCCAACCATTAACCCAGCACTGACAAGTCCACCACCAAACCGTGTCCCAAAGCACCACATCTACATATCTTCTAAATCCTTCCAGGGATGGTGACTCCACCACTTCCCTGGGCAGCCCGTTCCAATGGCTGACAGCCCTTTCACTGAAGAACTTTTTTACTAGTTTCCAATCTAAACCTACTCTGGTGCAATTTGAGGTCATTTCCTCTTGTCGTGTCACTTGGGAGAAGAGACCAACCTCCACCGCTCTGCTACCACCCTTCAGGTAGTTGTAGAGAGTGATCAGGTCTCCCCTCAGCCTCCTCTTCTCCAGGCTAAACAACCCCAGTCACCTCAGCCGCTCCTCACAGGACTTGTGCTCCAGACCCTTCCCCAGCTCTGCTGCCCCTCTCTGGGCACACTCCAGCACCTCAATGTCTGTCTTGAAGTGAGGGACCCAAAACTGAACACAGGATTTGAGATACAGCCTCATCAGTGCTGAGTACAAGGGGATGATCAACACCCCCAGGTCCTTTTCCAGCTTTCCAGCCACTCGTCCCCAAGCCTGAAGAGCTGCATGGTGATGCCCAAGTGCAGGACCCAGCACTTGGCCGTGTTGAAGCTCGTACAGTTGGCCTTGGCCCATGGATCCAGCCTGTCCAGATCCCTCTGTAGAGCCTCCCTGCCCTCAGGCAGATCAATACCCCCCACCCCACCCCCACCCAGCAAACGCCTTCCCTAGCTGACTCCCTCACCAGCTGTGCCAGGAAGTTCTCTTCCACACCCACCAGGAACCTCCTAGACTGTCTCCTCTCTGCTGCACAGTATTTCCAGCAGACAACTGGTAAGTTGAGGTCCCCGTCAAGGACTAGTGAATCATGGCACTGAAATTTATTGCTCTTCCAAGTACTGAAATTTATTGCTTTAATTGCTCCATATTGATTTAGAAGAAATTGAAAAGGAAAAAATGGTTAGAATTAAGTTGCTAAAGCCAATTCACTGTATCTTACTGTCCTATGTTCTGTGGAAACTCTTCTTCAGCAGGCATTTCACGTAACATGCCAGAGAGCCTACTTCCTCTCATTTTACCTTTCATCCAAAGTCCCCCTGCAGTAAAAAACCCCATCATTAGCAGCAGAGCTGAATACATGAGCTAATTGTGAAGTAACAGGCACACTCCACAAAACTACCCATGGTCCATTCTTCTTTTTCTTCCTCAGCTCAAGTGAGAAGAGCCCTGAGTCACTAATTGAAAAGATCAGTTACAAGTACTAACAGAAACCGAGAATTTGAAAAAGTTTGGCTTTTAAAGGGATGAAAATACATGTATAAAACTCCATGTGCTGAAGGTATTCCTACTCAAACTGAAAACTGTGGGCCAAATTTTGCTTGTTTTTACAAAACAAAAAAAAAAAAGGAAAAATTCTGCTCTAATTTTAAAGATTTAGAATAATAAGTTGGTTTTGTATACAACTATCTCAGAGACCAAATGAAAATGAAAAAGCCACACCATAATAAAAACTAATATCAACGAGCTGGGGTAAGTAGGAAGGAAGGTAGAATTTGATCTCTAGAGCTGATTAATTCTGAAAATTTCACAGTTTTCAGTTCCACAACCATAGTTACAAGGAGTTCCTAAGACAACAAGAGGTTTCAAAGTATTAATATACTGGAACATACCAGTAGTTTGCACCATGTAATGCGTAATGCTTTTATAAAAGCTTTACATTTAGAGCAGAGCAGGCATAAAAAAATGCAGATAATAAATAGTGTGACATCTGGTATGCGACACAAATAGGGAATACATTTTAAAACCCAAGGTAGAATAACAGGGTTGCTATACTTGCTAAGCCCGGTGTTACAATGATTTCATTAGCAATAACAAAAAACCCCAGACTAATAGAAAAACAATTTATTATCTAAACCACTCATTACACAGCTTAAATGCATCATGTAGACACTGTGCTTGAAGGGGGAAATCAAGTTCACATAATTAGCTACCGATAGTGTAATTTTTAACAAAAATCTGAAGGTGTTATACAATTTTGCTGTATGGCAAAATAACCTTTTTAGTTTCTCAGATAGATAGATAGGTAACGGAGCACATCTGGCCACCATGCAGCAAGGTTCTAATATACCACTCATCTCTGAGGTCTTACTAGTTCTGTCTATGGCATACTAGTGACTGTTTTCTGCCAAATATCTTTGATGACTAAAATCTGTAAGAATTATGGGAAATTTCTATTTGGTTTGCTGCCAAATATCTTTGATGACTAAAATCTGTAAGAATTATGGGAAATTTCTATTTGGTTTGCTGAATAATTTTCCACCAAAAGCCTAGTGTAGAGGAGCGATGTCCTGACCACTAAAGGACTACTGTATAGTGACACCTGCCAAGACCAGATCCAAAGCTCAAAACATGTGAACTTGTTTCTTTAAGTATGATTTATCATAAGGCTTCTAAATTATCCCACTTTACTTATTAAGCACATGAACATGAAACAACTTCTTTCCCCCTTCTGAAAAATGATGGAAATTCCTAGAAGAGCTGTCAACAGCTCTCTGGACAGAAAATGGGAAGTAAAAAAAAAAAAAAGTTAAAGCATAAAAGAGAAAAAAAAAAGCGCACAAAAGCTACTGCAAAAAACTTTGTAACCATCCAAACCAGGCATTCATATTTTGGGTGAAAAATCTCTGATAGATAAGAGAATAAGAAAAGGAACAATTGATTTAAAGGCAAATGATCGATATGAATGGAAGGTAAGAGGTGAAAACAAAATGTGGCCATGTGCACAAATGAACTAATCTTTAAATACCTGTCTTGCCAGTCATTACGTATTTTTTATCCACATAAGATTTTATCTGATCTTTGCACTAATTAACCTGCTTAGTTATATCCTTTAGTGTTTAAAACCCACAATTATTCCTTTTGTTTGCAATGCCCATCATGTTTTCAGAAAATGGAGCATTTTGAAACATTTAGCTTGGTCACCCAATACACCGAACTGGACTCATGCCCAATGCCACTGGCCTGTTCTGAGTGTGCCATGCCTGCTCACTTGGGATTTGTTTAGGCCATTGTTCATATTCTGTATCTTCTGATACCGAAGGATGACGTATGTTCACAGTACGTGATACCTATCTGCTCTGTAGAGAAGGACAGACTCGGGGTTGGTATTACTGACCTGATCGAACTTCCTCTTGAAGATCAGAGGGTTCAGATCTTCAGATATTTCCTAGGTTCTGCTAAACATGCAGTTGTCTGTGTTGCAAATTATTCTTTTATGTTTAAAGCCAGCACAAGGCAAAGGTGTGCCCAGAGACAGTCTCTGACATCCTTCAGTGCCCGTTAGCCGAGCTGTGTCATGCCTTGCACAGCACAGTGAATGCAGACTGACTCGCTCCCGCCTGTCCAGTCCCCAGCACAAGGAAATTCCTGCGTTAATCCATACTCTGTCACTGCCTGCTCTGCAGATGTCTGTAATTCGCCTGACTGCACAGTACTGCAGGGCAAGATACGATGAATTGAAAGCAGCAATCAAAGTCGTTTTCCTCTCTTTCAAGATCTGGAGAAGTCACGGAGAGCCTTCTTACACTTGAGTGGGTACAGGAAGAGAACACCCACAGGATGGCAAATGGAGTAAAGGCAGGCAGTAAGGGCATGACTTCAGGAGAATTAAGCAAAAATGGATTCAGAAAAGCAAAAAACATATAAGGAAACATGAAATTCAAGAAATAGGAAGCTGGATTTTTGAACATGGTTTACACACCAACTCTTTCTAGTACTTCATCCTCACTTCTACAGCTCTGCTGTCTCTAAGAATGGGACAGCGCTAAAATAAAAATACCACATATGCAGCCTTCATTTACTCTCTTTTGCATATATAATCTTCAGTTAACTATCTAATTTCTTAGGAGACCAGATTAATTTCATGCATGTGACAGAGCAATTCGAGAGATAAATCAAGGTTGGCTAATGAACAAAGCTCTGTAATTTGTTGCAAATGACATTTAGATGTCTAGTGAATGAAAGAAAAGACTGCAGGGGGAAAAACCAGCAGCCTCGTGCACATGCACGACTGAATTCTAACTTTGTACCTGAAGCTCCCATGCATATGAAAAAGGTCCCTGCTCAAGTCCAACTTAGCAGAGATGATCACAGAGAGCATTTCTCTTGCTATTTGTTTGCCAACCTAGGCATTTTTGCTGCCATTTGCAGCAGAACTAAGTACATAGGGCTGTATTTGTAGTCAGTGAGACCATACATAGCGTCTTATATATAGATTTGACTAAGCTCTGGAACTGAGCCAAAGGCATTGAAAAATGGGCACCCAGATTAAACAGACCATATAACCCTAATCTTATTGTGCCTCAACTCTGGATGTGTAAAATGGGGCTAATGCCAGCCTGTCACTGCAGTATGACAGCAGAAATAAATTCACCCATATCTGTGAACAGCTTAAATCCTAAACTGTGAGTTTTCTTCCCGCCATGGTTAGAAAAGCAAAGTGAGTTATTTCAGGCTGTCCTGATCGCTTCTTAGCCCTCCTAGCCTCCCAGAAATGCCACCTTCTTGTGCTTCTTCAGGCCAGCCTCTTGATGAGATGGCTGTGGCCTAGAGCTGCTGACAGGAGCTCCCTGGAGCCAAGATGCCCAACCCAATGCTTGCTTGTACCACGCCGACCAAAAGCTACCTGCAAAAAGACAACACTCCTCGAGGATTAAAGTCCATTTTCATGACTCTGTATGATGTTCTATGCCTGACCACACTCATTTGCTTAAAAAGCACCACCGTAGAACAGGCCACTGCTCTCCAGAGACGGTGACATGCTCTGTCTTTTCCTTACACTAATAAGGGACAGCCCATTAAAACTGCAACTTGACAACGTTCATTTGGTATTCTGCACTTTGCACTGTTGGCAAAACAGTATGTTTCCAAAAGTTACACCATTTTTTCCTCTGGTTTTGGACACAAATTACTGATTACAACTCTACTTACATCCATAACTCAGCTACAACAACTCAACTATTTCTCCATCATGTTGCATTTCACTGACTAATGATTCCATGTTAAATCCCCTTTACTGAAATGAAGTGAGCTACGGATCTGGAAGCACAGCTCTTCCATCCATTCATTCACTCAGGTTGCCAGCTGGAGCTGAGCATGCACCATTTTAAAATAGGAAAAAAATTGTGTCCTTGATTGCTCCTGTGCTGCCAGCCAGCGCAGTCTCTTTCTGCCTCACTGAGTCCAATCTCCCACCTGGAGAGTTGCACCATGTCACAGCAGAAGTTCTTTTCTTCAACTGAAAGGATTTTCATATCTTTCAATGAACTGTGATTACATGTATAAGTCTTAAGTGTTGAGTTATTCCTAGGAAATTATAAACTACCAGAGGTTTATCAGCCTCTCTCACCATACCTCAGCATCATTTTAATTAGCTAGGCACAGCAATACAGAGGCCTATGTGTGGATAAGAATTAACGGTGCCAAATCATGATGTTTTTTCCTACCAGAACTTCTATGGCTTGTGGCTGTGCAAAGCTGAAAGAAGAGCAGGCGTCAATGGGCTGGTGGGGGATACAGACTTGCAGGTCCACTCAAAGGAACACAACAGAAACTGACCCATGGTCTACGGGCCCCATGGCTTGCGGGTGACCTAGAGATGGCTTCTGCTGGTAATAGAGACATATCCACTGACCTGGGTGTGAGCAAGATGCCTAGGAGTCTCACTACATATGCCAGCAGCAGGTCTACAATCTGCAGGATCTCCTTCCTCTACACAGACACGATGTTCTGCCTCATTCCTTCCACAGTCCCCTGTTGTTACTAAAGCCAGCTGGCCACTCTTCTGTCTCCATGTGCCCCATCATCCTCTTCACTTGTGTGTGGATGAAAGAGGGAGAACAGAATCAGAAAAATCTACCACCCGCAGCTGAAAGCAAGCTGAGAGTGGAACCTCTTCTCTCACATCTTAAAGATGATGCAAGCAACTGCCAATGGTGTCCAAAGTAGCTAAATCCAGCTAGAGACCAGTC
>NW_010230444.1:0-20830 GCF_000690775.1 Eurypyga helias
CCGCGCCGCAGGGCTGAACGGGGCCGCTCCTCGGTTCCTCGCTTTCCCTGGTCCGTGCGGGAGAGAGGTGGAAAAGCTGCGTGTCTGGCAGCGTCCTGAAAAGGGACGTTTAACCGTGGCAAGAAGTGTTTCGGGGAGGACGCGGTACGCTGCGCATAATGGCAGAATACAGTGGTGTGCAATAGCTTTGTTCTTTCGTAGTAGTAGACCGAAAAAAATATAGAAGGTAAAGTTACAGTTTATTCATGCTTGCACCGTTGTTTTTTTTTGAAATAAAAGTGGGTTTTAGTAGAACAGTGAGACTTCAAGTGAGTAGAAGAACTGAAAGACTGAAAGAAGAACTGAAAGTAATGATTACCCCTCTGCTAGAATCCTAATTTTTCGTTTAATGCAAAGATAATCGGTGCTATCATTTTGCTAATGGTAAAGATTTAAATCTTGACTTAAATGTACAGAAGGAGCACAGCCCTGTTGTGCCTGTGTTCCTTGGAGTTACAGTTCAGAGGTCAGGCGCTGGTTTTTGCAGGAACTAGGAGAATGGGAAAGAAGTGTAGAAGGAAGTAAGACGAGGCTGGCGGCAGCAGCTGTGTCTGTGCAATACAGAGCTCCAGCCGGAGAGTAATGCCACGTGTGACACTTGTAACAGCTGCTTCGGTGATATGGTCAGTGTCTTGCATGGGGAAATCCCTTCATGTGTCTTTATACCACCAGCTGAGTTTAATCCAGGTAAAGAACAGAACGGGAAAGAAAATGCATGTGTGGTCTTTTCAAAAAAATGTTAGATTTTTGATTTGAAATACTTGAGTTAACGGGGAATATTTATTAGACGTGTTTTGTCTTTCACTGTCAGTATCTTGCAGTTGAAATTCCTGTGTCCTACAGTGTAACATTGGTCTGAAGTCTAACATGGTCTTATCTCTTGTGAGCAAGGGTTTAGCCCTTTAATCTGTCGTTACACCTCTTCCTTTTATGTGATCTAGTCAGAAACATTTCTCCTTCCGTCCTCCTCCCTCCCCTCGGTCTTCTAGAACAGTCTGTCGGTGTTTACTCTTTTTGCCTTTTCCAAATCTAAATTTCTTTTGAGACCATTGACTCTCACTAGAGAATCTTCTGTCTATCACTGTTTTGGCCCTTCCTTTGGGTGAACATTTACTTTTTCCTTTCTTACTGCTTTATCCTTTGAGGAAGTCACAGATGAAATTAATGTGATTTTGTCATTTCCTTTTGCTGCCCATAGGGTAGAAATTTGTTGCTTTGTTACAACTGTGAAACCTCAGACACCTAGCAAATGCTTCCAGAGCCCTGTAACACACCAGTTTAAAGTAAATGCAAAAGATGAGGAGTGGAATAGAAGCCACCGAAAATACTTGAAAGGAACAGCTTTAATCGTACCACAGCTGACAAAGTTGGTTGTGTCAGTGCAGTGCTGCCAGAACTCTCTGTAAGTGAAACTCGCCACAGATGTAAAAACTTAAAGCTGTTTTTGTTTGTGAAAAGCTGTGGCAGCAGTAGATTGTCTGTCTGTAGATTTAAGAAGGCACTCTCTTTCATGTTGTCAAAGGTCAGGACTTTTTTGGCTTAGAAAAAGGAATTGAGAATCTTTTACCCCAAGAAAACATTGCATTCTTTCTGTTCCTGACAACGTGCTAATTTTTCCGTTTGCTGTTCCTCCATGCATTTCTGGTAACAACATATGTCACCTTTGTCCTTAAAGTTGCATATTGATTAGTTTCTTCTTCCTGACTTACGTGGCTAATGCAAAGCTCAGCGAAGTGGGAACCTCTGCAAGCAGTCTCCTGTTTAGCTTAGGAGTGTTTGTCCATCTAGGCTTTTTATTTAATTTCTGACAAGATTATAGTTGCAATTTTTCAGCTGGCAGTGTCTGTTGCTCTGTGTTCACCTAAAGTGCTATGGTACCTAATACTAGTAGTAAAATTAATCATTAGCATTGCTACTCCACTTTTCTTCCAGACAAGGTGCCTTCTCTTTGCATGGTCTTGGGCTAGTTTGGGTCAGAGTCAGTCTTCTGTAAGGCTTATCTGCCAGTGTGCTCAAGTGTTGTCCTTCCTGAGATTGCTCTTTGGTTTGAGAGTTTGGGTGGTTGTTCAAGGATGCCAGCAGAAATGTCTTGCAGAAGTAATTTTTTGACAGGATCTCCGTAGGTGGGTGAATGTCTGTAGGCAGATGCCCTTACATATTTTCTAATCAAATAACTTGTAAATTATAAATTATAGCTGTGCTAAACAGCGCCTGCTATCAGGCTTGGGAGGCAGTGGTAACACTGTGTTTTTAGGTGTTGGGTTTGCAAAAGCTGGTGTAGGTAATCAGTTTTATTGTGAATGTTATCCACACCGTATCTGTGTTGAGGGGGGATCATGACAACTACGATAGAACTTGAGCTAAAGTGACTTATAGCCTTGTCATCATTGGTGGTGCGTTTAAATCATAGTATCCGAAGATCTGTATGTTGCCGTAGAACTGAAGTCCCTGTTAATTTTGGGAAGAGAGGTACCTACAATACATGGAGATCACCAGGCCTCTCCTCTGTAATCCCTGCATATATCTGTATGGATCCTGCCTGGTTGTCAGGTATGCATTATTCTTATGATGGCCATATCACAAGCTCTTGTCTTTCTCCCTGAGTCTATTCCTAGCCACCCGATGCTCCTGTCACAGGATGTGTCTCGGCATACGTGTCCTGTCTCAGGCTAGGAGCAATGTTACAACATGGCACAGAGATGAGCTCAAGGTGGAGGAATAGCCTTAGGTGCATTTTCAGATTCATATTGTACCAGTTGTCAGTACAGATCATTCTGTAACAGTTTTCTAATGGAATATAGTGGAAAAATGGTTGAGTATGTTGTTTTTGTCTGTAATAACACAGAATTCTAAGAGAAATCTTGTGCGACTACAGAGCAGAGGGAGGTTCAGAGTGTCGGTTTGTCCTGTGCCATCTCTTGTTCAGTGTCAGGTGCAAGTGATTTTTGGGCTAAATTGATAACTACTAAATGAAAACTACATTCGGATCATGTCTAGAGGGGAATAAGTCCATAAGCAGCTTATTTTGAAGAATCTGTGTTCCTGTGTACAGATGAATACCAAATACTGATAAGGCCATATTAATCTATTCTGTATTTTGGACCCAAATAGAAAAGAAATCATTAGCCTAACATGGCTTGTGGTCTCAACTAACTTTACCTTGATTTAGAACAGATTCATAAAAGCTGTTCATTTACAGAAGCTTGTGGACTGTTTCTTTTGATTCTAAATTGTACTAGTTTCACACCAAAGCCTGCGTGGCAGACATTAAAAATTCAATTTAAAAAACAATTGGATTTGTTTGTAAGGGTATCTTGCTTCAAAATGGCGTTTGTGTAGCCTTCAAATTAAAGTTAATTTTTAGTGAATTTTATGCCTGAGCAAGACAAAACGGCAGCACAATGCAGCATCCTCTGTCACTACCTGATAGGTGATGTGAGATTTTTTTTCTCTAACCACTTTCACGCAGCTTGCTTTGGCTTTTGTGGGACATATCTCCCAACTGTGTGCAAGGTTGTTGCTGGAAATACATGTTTATAACTCAAGTGTGCTGTGATTCTAGTTGATAACCGGAATGGCACAAGTGATTGCTCCTTTTTAGCTTTGGTCTTCCCCTTGAACTTTATTAAAAGTCACGGCACAAACATAACAGCAACTCCTATTCTTACTGTTTTCTTTTTGCTAAACAATTGTTACTTGAGTAAGATCTGTCTTTCCCCTCCCAGTGTCATGTTGTTGTTCCCCTCCCCCACCCCATTTACTTGATGCTTACTCTCATCTTGTGTGTTAGCTCCTTTTATGGGCTCAGGAGTTGCAATCTTTTGTTTCCAGTGTCCTTCCAGCAAAGCATTGAGTGGCCTGGCTGTTAGTGGTACTGCTAAAGTTTACACAGATTCACAGAGTGGAAGGGGTTGGAAGGGACCTCTAGAGATCCCCTGGTCCACCCCCCCCGCCAGAGCAGGATCACCCAGAGTAGATCTCACAGGAACAAGTCCAGGGGCTTTGGAAAGTCTCCAGGGAAGGAGACTCCACCCCCTCTCTGGGCAGCCTGTTCCAGTGTTCTGTCACCCTCACAGGGATGAAGGGTTTCCTCATGGTCAGGTTGCACCTTCTGTTTTCCAGCCTATGGCCACTGCCCCTAGTCCTGTTACTGGTCACCACTGAGAAGAGCCTGACCCCATCCTCCTGACACCCACCCTTTAGATATTGATAAGCATTGATAATATCCCCCCTCAGCCTCCCCTTCTCCCAGCTAAACAGACCCAGCTCTCTCAGCCTTTCCTCATGTGGAAGGTGCTCCAGGTCCTTCATCATCTCAGTGGCCCTGTGCTGGACCCTCTCCAGTAGCTCCTTGTCCTTCCTGAACTGAGGAGCCCAGAACTGGACACAGCACTCCAGGTGAGGCCTCACCAGGGCAGAGTAGATCTTCCTTACTGGATTCGTGCTTCCAAGGTGTCTACACAATGCATCAACAACTTGTGCACAAATGGCACAAGCGGTGATTGTTGCAGTACGGAGTATTATTTCATCTGAGCTTGCCAATAATTTAATAATAGTACACCTGGCCAAAATATGAATCATGATAGGGTGGAGCAATAATAGAAATTCTGCCATGTGTTTGGGCTTAAACGCCCAAACGGTTCTCTGTGTGTCGGAACTAAGGCGCCTCGTGGAGTTCTGCCGAGGCAGTCCTTGGGCAGTGAGGAAGCACTGCCTCCGGTCAGCCCTGGGTCCCCTTTAGGTGGCTGTACCTGCAGCGTTGTCAGCTCGTGCTTGGCGGTTGCCGAGTCCCAGGGCTGGGCAGTGCAGGCCTCAGCTCCCAGTCTGTGCGCTCCCTGTTTTGAAATAGCTCCTGATGCACTGTAAAAACCCTCTCCAGCTAGAGTTTTGCTAGGTGCCTTCCCGTAGTGAAGTAGTTGAAATTAATGGCTTACATGGACTATAAATACACATTTTGTTGCTGGATGTACTTAGTAATCGGTGTATTTTTATGAGTTTGTTTGGGAGCTTTCAGACCTGTGTTGTATAACAAGGAACAGGACTTCTGTATGCAAAAGTGTTGGAACAGCATGATGAGGTATTTAGGAAATGTTTGTTTTACTCTAAAATGTGAATAGTGGCAATTAAGATTGTACATAATTTTGAAGTTGTCATTTCCCGACTTCTGAGCACTGAAAAATTATAGACACGGTGACTTTCAGTAGCATTGTTAAAAGTTTCACATCAGAGAAGATTGGGTGTTAAGTGGTGATTTGTTCTGTGTATTTCTTAATTTTCCTAGATGTGAAACATGTTGACTGACTTCTATTAACAACAGTTAACAGTCTTCCAGTGTCACAGGAATGATCTGGAGTGTAAGATAATGAAAATTTAGGATTTCTTCTCCTGAGCTTCTAGTATGCTGTAAAGCAGGAGAGGCCGTCTCTGTGAACATAATTATGGGTCAGTTACAATTGTACATCCTAATGCTCACAGATTGTATTTGTCTTTGTTGCTTGCACGTTTTGTGTAAAGTTTTGGCTAAGGAGCAGTTGAGCAGAAGCTAAAAGCCGCCTTCAATTACAGTTTTTAAATCTGGTGCTAATTGTTGAGCAAAATCTGATTTTCAGAAAAGAAGTAACACCACCTATAAATGTGCACTTCCTCCTGATACTCACTGACTAACTTAAACTGCATAAAGTAAATGGAGAGAGTGAGTTTCCTTGTTTGCTCTTACTTGACCTTCTCTGTCTGATACATGGTTTTGTTATTTTTAAGTTTTGACTCGTTGAAATAAAAATAAGCATTATTAAAATGCTGATACTCTTAATGCCATGTAAGATGTAGTAGTGTTGTACTGCTTGCCATTTAAATAAAGATTCAGTATAGGGCAGGGAGGGGAATCAGAAAGCAAATGAACCTGAAACATATCAGCTAGAGTAGTAGTGAACATCTTTCAGATTAATTGCCTTTAAACAGGGAATATTTCTAGATTTGTCTCTATCTCCCTCTTCTTTCTCCTTGCCTTCAGATCACAGATGATGGTGTCAATTTAGTCCCTAACAGCATGCCTTATTTTTATCTCTCTAAATTACATGAAACTTAAGTCTAGGATAATAGTACATTAAACACTCCTGTTATTGCTGCCTCTGGTAAAACAGAATGTGGAAGTCCATCAGCTTCTTAGAATCTGTGTGTCAGGCTGCTGCATCTTTGCCTTCTACTTTCTCATTTTTTAAGAGAACAGACTTCTGTAGTTCAGTTAATTCAGAAGAATTCCAGTGTCTTGGTAAAGTGAGCTTGTTTTGAATGGTACTTCAAAGGTAGGAGATTGGTAACAAGGTTATTTATGTAATTTTCATAATCACAAATGCACATAAGCCTTCTGCGCAGATTAATAAAGGCTTTAAACCTTGACTTGCCCTTTTGACCGATGCACTGTATGCTTATTTTGTTCTTACTGGCCCTACCTTGTAGTGTGAGTACGTGCTGAAACAAACAGTGTGTTTGAATATTAAACTTTGATGCTACATCAGATTGCATTTTTAACTTAATATCTGCTTGCTTTTTCTGTGCAGGAGGTGACCATTTAGTTCTACCTTTAGTATATTCTGTTCATTGTACCGTGCTCCAGACCATGCTTCCTGGTCTTTCCATCTTGGTATGCTGGCATCTGATCAGAGGTTTATATCAAGATTTTAGTGAAGTCAGTATGTGATTTGTGAAGATGTGACTGGGAATAGTTACTGAGAAGACTGGTGCAGAAAATTATTAAGATGACTGCCATTCAGTGCAGCCAGAAAATGAGACTTTTTGGGTCTGGTTTGCTCGCTGCAGTAAATCTATACAAGCAGCAGTCCGCGTTGAATTCCACATCCCCTGGAGAACTGTTCATTGTGGTACTTTGCTATCTTCACCACACCTCATTGGTGCACCAGAGAGTCTTAATGCAGGACACTGCCAGCTCCTTTGTGGTCTCCTGCTTGTTCGTGTGGGTGAGAAACAGCATGGGCTCTGGCTGGTTTTGAACCAAGCACTTGGTGGTTGCTGGCTGAGTCTGGCTGCAACTAACCAAGTTCCAGCAGACCTAACCTCGGAATTCTCTAATGTGGGTTTCTTCTCTGCCTGCCAGTTTCCATGAGATTTCCTCATCTGTGGGCCTGTCATACTCCCACTTTAATTATTTGAGCTGGAGGTCTTTTTCCCCATGAAATGATTGTTAGTGGCCTCTTGAAAGCACCTGCATTTAAAGGAGTGAACGTTCACGGGGGAAATGAAAATTGTAACTGATCTGCTGTCTGCAGTGCACAGTGCTTAGATGGGAGAAACTGTCAATTCTACACCTCCCCAGAATAAAGCAGCTTGATCTTTCGTTGTGTTGCTGGACTTGCCCTCTCATACTGGGTGGCAGCATGCTCCTTTCTGGAGAGAGCCCTTGCCACCGATCAAGGGCTGTGTCAGAAGCAAACGGAGAAGGACAAGCCAGAGGGCAGTGGGAAAGCAGACTGCTTTGGAGTATTTGGGGCATGAAAACTGCTGAAGGGTTCAGACTGAGTGAAGCATAAGGAACTGTTTATGTAGCTGGTTCATGTGGTAGCGGCAGGTTGCTCGGCGCAGCTAGCAGGTACGGACCGTGTTTGTTCCAAATGGGAGGAGGAGGGTGTGCTGGTCTGTGCCGTCCTCACCTGGGAAGATTTTGTTGGTTCAGTCCAATCCCAGGTAACCATGGGGATGGCGAGCAGATGCGCTGCTCATGTGATGGCATTCTTCTACCAGTGCAGCTGCACCTACACTGTTGGATTTGTTGGTACTTTGCTGTGGAGCAGCATCAGGGCTGTCTGTCTTGCTTTCACTTCTCTCTGCCTTTATATATTGATAAGATTGTGCAAATAAAGGTTTTATTAGAAGCTAGAAGTTTATACCGAAGTTATAAACTTGTTAACTGATTGCATAGACCATGTGATTCACATATCTTTACGTTGCATTTCCTTATGTTAAAACCAGTATGTAGATCGTCCTTTAATAAGGTTCACTTAGACCAAGACATACTTACCCAGACAGTGTACCTGCAGTTTTCTGAGCAGTTTGGTAAGGCTCAAAGTCTTGGATCAGGAGTCTTTCTTTTCTGAGAAGACTTGGGGCTTTAAAGTCAGGGTGAGGTCTGAGGCAGTTAGCCAAATCTTGTTATCTACCATCTACAAAGTCATGGAGATTACAATTTCAGGTGGAATTGGTTAAGGTAAAATTAATGTATCTCTGCTCAGATAAAAAAAAAATGCCCCTCCCATTCACCCCTGAATGCATGAAAAACTTTCTAACTTATTTCAAAACAAAGTACTGTTAGAGTACATTTTTAGTAATGGAGAGGTCCTGTGTGTTTTGTTTTTTTAATAAGACCTATTTTATGCCCCCTGTAACATGCTTCTAATCTGTTTTAGTGGTAAATGAGCGTCTGTTATTAACAGTCAGTACAATGAAACAGTTTTAGAGTAACTTAACTGTTTCTACTGTTTGGCCTTGACACTTGAAGTTGGGCGGTGTGAGTTGGTAGCCTTCCTCCAAAAATGTTGAACTGAATTTTTTATTTTCTTATGTTAATTTTATTGTCTTGAAGAGTTGCAATATTTTCCATGTTTAGGTCATTTTAACATAATTGTACTGTTGAATAGTACATTCTAGGCATTGTCTACTTCTGTTTATTTAAAATGAGTAAGGAGAAAAGATGAATGTGCAATGAAAATAAACAGCTTTTGCATAATTTGGATCCATGTGAAATTTTTAACTTGAGAATGGATTCCTAACGTTAAGTATTTTCATACTGAATGAAAACTTGGATCAATTTCTAGTTTGCGATGCTGTTGTTTCTTAAAGTTAAGTCTCATGGCTGCAGCGTTTCATCACAGAAATTGAAAATGTTTTTTTAAATCTCAGAAGATTTGGTTGCCTGTAAGTTTTAACTTGCGTAATGCATGAGGTCATAGTTACACGTTCCTAACTGTAGCTTTTTGTTCGTGTTTTGTGTTCAAGTTGAGGTGGTGCATGGCATGTTTAAATGCTTTAGAAGTGAGGTGTGATGCATTTCATAGTGTTTGGTAAAGAAAGCAACGTGGTCTGAATTAAAGTCCTTTGCTAAGTTGCACAGTGGGAAAACTTTGTAAGGATTTCTTTCTCCAAGTAACAGACTACCTATCTCCAAGATTTAAGTAATATGCTTTACAGGCCTCTAAAAAGCTCTGCTCTTCTGAGTCTTAGGTAGGCTTGAACTCTCCACCTTGGTATATAGCAGCATATAAAATCACTGTTGTTTGAAGGTGTTCAGGGTACAAATTACTATTCCTCATGACACAGGAAGCAGGGCACTTAGTTTACAACGATGACTGTTTTGTCAATTAATAAACAGTAAAATGGTAGAACTTGTTATTGTACATATTTGAAGGTTTGAAGTATAATAAGTGAAAGGTCCATCTTAGGGAGATTAAATATGACATGACCTCCAAATACTGTGTTTGTATCTGACTGCTCAAGGCTGGCAGTATATGCGAATGGCAGGATCACTAAACATGTATCTGGTGTTTTTTTTTTTTTTTCTCCCTGCTCCCCTCCCCCCTCGCCCCGTGTCTGTTATTGGCCAGTGCTGGAGGGACTGTAATTGGCTAGATGACATAAGGCTGATTGGTGTAATCTATGACCAGGTGGTTGACAGGCTATTGCTAAGTAATATAATACTCTTTTCTTGTAGGAAGAGGTAAAATATTTCGAGAACATGTGTGTACGAGACCATAAATTTCAGACAGCAGTCTGATTTTTGCAGTTGTAGAGGGAACATACACGGTGGCGGGATAGGCGTGAACAGTGTTTTAGCTGCTTACGCTCTTGGTAACTTCGGTGAACCGAAGTTATGCGGAGTGAAACAGGTAATAATTTGTACAGATAGCAGTATCGGAGCCTATGCTGGGCAGCCTGTACAGCCCCAATCAGTATTGATTTATGCATGTTATTTTGAGACTGAGTGACACAATAATTTTCTGAGCAGAGAACCTTTCCTTTAAAATCAGAGAGGCTTATTTTGGTTGGAGAAGACCTTGGAGATCTTCGGGTCGGAGACTCTAAAAAGCACTGATTTTGCACCGAGGCGCGCACACGCGGTGGTTAAGGTCGCCCTTGAGACTTGGGTCTGGGCTGCCCCTCCTGTGCCGCCAGGGGGCGCGGGACTACAGCGCTTTCTCCTTCCCCGCCGCCGGCCTGTCCATCTCGGGGCGTCTGTTCCCCGAATTTCTCCGATTTGCCTTTCAGTTGCTGAGGTTCTAGGATGCTAGCCCTACATCCCAATTAGCTTTGATCTGTATCTGTTGTCAAAACGTATTTTTGTCTTTTGGGAGGCCGTAACTGTTTGCCTGTGCAGCACGTTAAAACCTGCTACTGTTTTCAGAATGTATCAATCTAAGGAAAAAAAAAAAACAAACCCAAACCCGTCAAAACCCACCACCACCACACAGAAAAATGCCAAAGCAGTGGGTCAGCACTTCACACAGATCACAAAACGAGTGGACAAATTTACCAACAGCTTAAAAAATACTGAACCACATTTTCTGCAGAATTACATAGGACTTCCATGAAGATAGCATTATAGGAATGATAATTTAGTAGAACCCAAAGGGCTGATTGGTATCACTTTGAAAAAGGGTGTTTTTCTAATTCCTGCAGACTTCTCAAAGTGAACGGAATTTGAAAGAAAGTGCATGTCACAATTTAGAAAGGAGGCTTAATCCTCTGCAAACTACAGTTCAGCTACAGAAGCTGGAATTAATGGCATTTGAGGAGAGCAGTTTGTCCCTTAAAAGGAAAATGCAACAACCTCAAATGATTATTGTCAGAGGGGGGAAAAAAGTGTGATGTACAGATATTGTTTCTAATGTTGTTCTATATTACTTAGAAAATAAGGCGTTGGTGCTGGGGGAAGAAATTTTACATGTCATTAAAATCACAGGTCACAGAGTAGCTGTATGCTGAATCAATGTTGTGTGTTGAATGTAATGGGTAAAATGTAAATGCCTGAATCTGCAGGGGTGTTTGTTGTAATGACAGCTTATTAAAAACAACTTAGTCATACACTGTGTATTTTGGGGTCTGACCACAGCTTTAATAATAGGCAGTGACTGCCTTTTCGTTTTCTGTCTTTTCTTATTATTATTAGGCTTATTATTATTACGCTGAAGTCAGTCTCAGGAAAGTAAGAAATTACAGTTAAGATGAAATATCCCTAAAAACATGTTAAATAGCCTGGCCTTTTGTGCTTCTCTAAAAAACTGAAAGATTTGTGCCTGAAAAAGACATACCTGAAATAATTTCCAAGGGGTGGCTAGTATATGAGAGGGTAACAGCATTTCCAGGTATCTTGTTCTGCTGTGCTCCTTCCTGTATTCCAACAACACAGTGATTAGATGCTGTTAAATTGCTTTGCGGTATCTGTCTCTCCTTCCAAGTTGCTTTGGGAGATACGTTGACTTCTTTCAATACACATTGATCTATATCCTTCCTCTTGTGGTACACGCATCTACAAAATCCTGTCTTTGGCAACCGAATATGACCTTCTGACTGAAAGTGCTGTCGGTTTGAGCTGTCTTTCACGGGATTATCTTGATGTTTGTAATGTTCCAATTATACAGATTATTACTATAATCAGGCGGTTAAGGGAACTTTTACCCCCATTAAATGCTTTTGTTGATTTCTAAATGTCACTGAAAATAAGAAACTCAGTATTCATTGAAATGCTTTTTTGTATATACAGGAAAACCTTAAAATGTATACATCCTGTTAATCCCATCGTGATGTGACTGCCTTCTACAAAATGGCTTTCTCTTTGATGTTAAGATGTGATGATAAACGAAGAGACCAGATTTTTGCAAATTTATGAAAGTCATGAGGAAAGTTGAAATTGGCATAATTGGTACTTGAAACAGCGTGACCTTTTAAGAATGTCTTTCTATCACTGATTAAATCTTGTGCTGCGATTTCAAATTCATAGTGGAAAATGTAACTTTTGCTCTTTTCCCTTTTTCTGAAAAGAGGTTTCATATGTTCAATTTCTTACTAGTTTGTTTTTACTTAAAATATAGAATATTTACTTTTTTGTGTGTGATCACATGCTATTGTGAAATATTTATAATTCTGTTAAGATGTGGTTTGAGAAACAATTACATTTAACTTTTTTTTTTTACAGGGCCAGCTTTCAATATTGCAAGAAAAAATAGATCATTTGGAACGCCTGCTGGCAGAAAATAATGAGATTATTTCAAACATACGAGATTCTGTGATCAATCTGAGTGAATCAGTAAAGGATGGTCAAAAAAATCCGGAGGCTATAAATTTCAGTCAAGGATCTCTCTCTGACCTCTTCCCATCTGCTTCAGTTTTGCTTGCAGTTGATTCTGAGGATTGTTTGTTTGCTTCAAAAAGTGGACATCATGGTTCAGGTGTACAGGTAAGCAGTATGTGTTTCTCTTTTATTCTGCTGCAGTCCTAGCTGTCATTACCTTTTAATTCTGAAAACGTCTTATTACTGGTAATAGCTTCATACTAAGCTCCTAACCTAAGACATAATAGAGTTGTTCAAGTGACTGCTGTGTTTAACAGACGTTATGAAACTGCTCCTTTTTTTTTTTTTATAAACTGCCTAGGAATATAATAGTGATTATGAAGAGCCAGCATTTCAGAAAGCTTAAAAGTTTATTTAACAAAAAACCCTCCAGTGATTATACTCAGATTATTGTCCAGTTCTGTCAGAAGTTCTTTGGAAAGAATTAACTTGAAAGACTCTTCCAGTTTCCTCAAATTGTTCTGCAGCTGATGACAAATAAACTGGAGATAGTGGATAGTCTTATTTAAATAGGTTTTACAATTTAGGGTTATATGTGTAGATGGGTCTTGATGGGGAGGTAAAGCATGTTCAAAAAAGAGTAATTTAAAAAATTTCAGGTACTGTGTTCCCTTTTGAATGTCACTTCTGTATTTTGGCATTTCTGCATGTCTGCAGTTTGTGCTTCGATCAGAAAAGAGGGATACATGCCATGTTGACTGGTGGTTGGGGTGAACTGGGGAGGTTAAAGTTTTTAACGTCAGACACTTCAGGGCGAATTTACTTTGGTTTCTGGTGATGCTTGTGAGTTCATGGACTCTTAATATTCAGTTTTAATGGAGCGTTTCAGGAGTGCTGAGAGTACTGCGTGAAGTTTGTGATCTGTACTGTTTTTGGGAGTCTTGTGGGAGTACTATACATATTCATAGTACTCTAAAGCAAAGATTAAATTTTGAAGTCCAGGTTTGTCATTCTAGAAGTGAAAAGTATTTCTATTGCAGGAGAATGACAGTGGACTTAAGTTGAGTAAGTATACATATTAGAATAATTGTAACCTCTGATGTATCATTCATAGTGCCTTCAAGCTCTTCAGGGATAGGCACCACCTTAGTATGTCTTTCACAGAGAAAGAAGGGTTTTCTAGAGGCAACGTTTGACCGTTCAGGTTTTTAATCTATATTAAGACTTCTGTGCAGTAAAGTAGAGCACGTGGACCTATGATTACGTGTTGTCAATTTACTGGATTGTTTACAGGTTATTCCTCATAGAACCTGTTACCATATGAAGTGATGTAGTTTTTTAGGTCCATTAGAAATAAGTTGCAGTAAATGTGAACTGTGAATTTTGGGGTAAAAGGTGTTGGCTTATATTCTTGGACACGTTAACCTGTTATGAAGAGGAAGGAAAACATCTTTGCTTAAACTGTTCTCATGTTTTGCTTCACATTTCAGAATGTCAGAATGTGTGCCTGCTATCAGCTAATATACCAGCCTACCTAATGGTAGGCTGTAGTAGCTAAACTGATTTTTGATAATTTTCTTTATGATTAAGGCTATATAGACATACTTAAGTAACAAATACAGCAGGGAGTATTCCCAATACTGTTCCCCTACTCACAGTTTCTTTCCTTGCGTTGGACGGGGAGGGAGGGCTGTAATGTTCTTTGTGTCATTGCGTTAGTATGTTGTGTGCAGCAGGTTATCCACCATCATCATTAAGTCACTTTATTACTGCTGCTGTATACAGTTTCTCATCCTGAGAGTCTGACCCGCATTTCAGTTATAGAATCTATAATCTTAACTTCAGCAGAATTCCTGTAACATCATGTTAACAAGCTGATATAAATTACTGTATTTGAATACAGTTTTACTGTTTAATACTTTGCCAAGCCTGGTGTATTCTGAAAGCTCAGTTAATATATTGTCTTCTAGATTGTTTTTATAAAGACTGAGAAATTCTGAATATGTAGAACATTGTTTTCTTAAAACTTTTGTTTTAAATTCTAAACCAGGGTGCAAGTGCCAATTACCTGCTGTTCATAAACGTGAACTTAAACCTACAGGTTTGGATCTTACTTCTCAATGTTTATCTTTTAAAGTCTGTGAGAATGAAATGAGAGACTAGAAAGAAGTAAGAGCTAATAAAGGTGAGACATTAGTGTTTGGATGAAAATCACTTCAGAGAATGAAGGCCAAAGAGGCTTCACATTAAATTGTGGGAGTTCATCATAGTCTCCCATAATGGAGAAACCATTATGAGAATGCCTTAAAATATGAATTAAAACTCTTTGTGATATTTCAGTGAGAAATATTGCCAAGACTTTCTGCTCAGAGAGATGTAGTTTCTTTGCATAAATAGGACAAAACAAGTTGCTAATAACATGTGACCTGAAAGATTCCTGGATAGGATAGTTAAAAGATTTTTTTTTTTGGTGGATGAATTTTAAATCAAGAAATTGTATACTTTGTTACTTGTGCTGTTTGTGTGTAGGTAGGAAATTGTAATAGAGCAGGCCACTAAAATCGACACTGAATTGATATAATTCAAATTAAAGAGAAGACTAATGTGTACTTTTTTCAAAAGATAAAAATGAAGCTAGATAATAAAGCCAGCAAAATGAAGAACCCTGGATTAAATGTGGTTATGACCTGACCCTTTTTTAGGTCAGTAGTTCAAGAAGTATCTGGAAGTTGTGCTCAAATAAGACAAAATTCTCAACCAGCCATCACGCTGAGCTGGAAGGTCTTTTGACTAACACAGTGAAGTGTCTCCTTTCTTGTCCCTTTCAACTACTGAAGCACCTAACGTTGTGCTTAGTAATGTTGCTTCTTTTAAAACGAGTCATAAATCACACTAAAAATATGTCCTGAAGAGGCACCAACTATGCTTTTACTTCTTTTGTGCAGTTGTACAGTGCTCATTGGGGTAAATATTGTGATGTTTGCCCATGACTTGTATTACTTCAGCAGTCTGAGTCCCTTAGAATAGAGAAAGAATAAGCCCGTATAGAAAAATAAGACCACTGATAAGTTTTCAAATGTAATTGAAAAGCTTGTAACGACATGACTGTATTCCAAAGCAGCCATAGTGAGGGTTGACAGAATCCTTATTGAATTTCTGTTTGTTTGTTTTTACAAAGTTCTTGCTTACTGTATCAGTATTTTATACTTAAAATAATGTCCAGGAAATGCTTGTCTTGAACTTTTTTTTTTCTTATTGGTTTGATACACAGAACTTTATTCTTCACTTGCAGTCATGTATACTGGTCAAGTGATGATGCAATTTGTAATTAATTGCGCAATTCTTACTGTGGATGGTGTTATGTGAAAGATAAAAATAACTTTTTATCTGTCTTCTGGATGTCTTGGCGTAAGTGCAGTGATTTCAGCCTGATTTGGATTCAGTTTACTCCAGTAGAAGTTTTTGAGGCCCAATTGTTTTCTTTTTTCTTTTTTTTTTTTAACTGCTTCTGATTAACATTCTAACCACAGAATGACCAAATGGTTGGGGTTGGCAGGAACCAGGTCATCTGGTATTACCTGTGTCTGCTTCCACACTGTGTAGACTTCCTTTTGTGTTTGAGTTTTGCCAGGAGCTCCTTGTTCATCCATACAGGTCCTGGCACTTTTGTCTCACTTCTTTCTTGCTGAGATGGATTTCTTCAGTTTTGAAGGGGTGATTCTTGACTATTAACCAGTTTTCTTGGGCCCCTTTTCCCTCCAGGGTTTTATCCTCAGGGCTCTGCCAAGCAAAGTGGCCAAAGTCAGCTATCGTGAGGTCCAGTGATGTGATCTTGCTTTTTGTGGTCTTCGCTCCTCTCAGGGTCCTGAACTCCACTGTCTTATGGCCACTGCAGCCAAGGCTGCCTTTGACGTTCACAGCCTCAACAAGCCCCTCGCTGTTGGCAAGTAAGAAGTCCAGCAGAACATCTCTCCTCCTTGTCTTCTTTATCACTTGGGTTAGGAATTTGTCATTGAGACACTCCAGGAACTTCCTGTATTGCTTATGCCCTGCTCTGTTGTCCTTCCAGCATGTAACAGGGGTTGAAGTTCCTCATGAGCACCAGGTCCTGCAAATGTGAGGCTGTTCCTATCTGTGGAGGGCCTCATCCACTTGTTATTCCAGGTCAGGTAGTCTATAGCAGACACACACTATAATGTCTTGTAGTCCTTGCCCATAAGCTCTCAGCTGGCTTCTGATTCATCCACAAGCATAGCTCCATGCACACCAGCTGCTCTCTCACACAAAGACCAAATCTTCCTCCCTGTCCTTATGGCCTGTCAAGAGCTTTAATCTCTCCATTCTAACTTTACAGTAATTGGTCATCCCACCATGTCTCCATAATCCTGATAAGATCCTAGACTTGCACACACATCTTGAACTCTCGTTTATTCCCCGTGGTGTGTGCATTAGTAGTGTACTTCACAGAGGCACCCTGGCATGCTGATTTCCCAAAAAGGTTTTTGACAATTTCTTGGTAATTGTGCCTTGCAGGACACCTTCCTTACATGCAGATGCTGGATGTTACTCTGCTTAAGCCCCGTTTTGTTGAATTTTTAAATTGTTTCATGTCACATCAGTCCTGTCCATCACTCCCTCACCGGGCTGCTGGTAACCTAGTTCCTACCCATTTATTCCCATCTAAAAGCTCTCCTTAGCAGGTCAGCCATCTGCTTGCCAAAGATACCTTTGCTTCACTTTATTGAGTTGGATCTCATCTTTCCTAAGCAGACACTGATCTGCAAACAGGGTCTCCTGGTCATAGAACCCCAAAACCTGTTTTTACTAGCTCTGAGATGTATTATTGACTTTTACTATCAGTGTCCTCCTCTCACACCCCCAACCCTCACTAGCAGGATTGAATGGGACACCACCTCCACCTTATTTCCTACCCCCAAAGCACTTGTAGTCACTTCTGATGCAGTTCAGGTTGCTTCTGGCAGTATCATTGGTACCCTTGTAAGAACAAAAGTCAGCAGATTGGGCAAGCTTTGATGGTTCCTATACAACATCCCGGGATTGGACCCCTGGCAGGCAGCAAACATCTCAAGATGAAGGGTCAGGTCATTGAGCCAGTTATTTCAGACCACTGTTGATTAAGATTCCAAGATCTGTCTCCTGAATTGCATTTTCCAGCTCCGGCGCTTGTAATCACAGGAGCATGGCTTGAGGTAACTATAAGGTAATATGAAGGAAAAAATTACGTATGTTAGGGACATTGGTATCTTGCAGGCTGCAGAAAGTTGCTTGTGTAATTCAGTCTCTATCCATGAGAGAAACTTACAGGAATGTGGACAATTCCATGAAGAGTTGCTTCTTAAACAAAATGCATTTTCATGGTTGAAATGTCACAAGAACTTTCAGACTTGAGTTCCTGCATTGGTAACTGGCAAATTTACAGAGTATGCACTTAATTTTCAAAAGGTTACATTTCACAGAAAAAATGCAGTTCCTCACAATCAAATTTTAGAAAAGCAGGAAAATATTGTTTTAGGCTAATTTCAGTGCAGCCTTTATTTGATCCCTTCAAGCTGGCCATACCGAATGTGTGTATCTGCAAGTATTGTACCTGTATTTTCCATTAAATACTGTCTGAAGGTGGAAGAAGTCATCATGGAGCAGTGACATGACAAGATCATCTAGTGTTTGGACATTGTAGGCCCAACCTAGTAGGGCCAACTCTGCTAGTTGCAGGATTACAGTGGTTTGTATTCCCATCTAACATTACACGCTTCTTTTTGTATCTTAAGCTAAAGGCCTGTGCTGGGTTGACCTTGGCTGGCTTCCAGATACCAACCCAGTGCAGTCTTCTTTTGGCACCCAGCCTGGGTCTTGAGGAATGAGAGATGAGGTCAATAATTGAGGGTGCTAATGACCAAAACTCGGATTGGACGCTGGCAGAGTGCAGATAACTGTGGGGATTCTTTTGTTCTTGTGATGAGATGAAGGGACAAGGGTGGAGTTTTATTCTGGGTGTAGAATTTCCACTTTTTCATTGTTGTTATGGCATCTCGGTTTTCATGTGGGAATTTCTTTTGTATATATAAGTGAGGTTTGTGAAGACTATGATGAATGTATATTCTATCGACTGTTCTTAAATGCACGTTTCACAGAGGAGGGGGTGGAACGTACTGGATGCAGGTGCCCAGGTGTTGCCAGTGGGGGCTCCAGGGGTGTTGCCTTTGAGGAGCCAGTGCTGCCCCATGCCAGACACAGCTTTCAGCCAGCTCCAAAACAGATCCGCCGCAGAATACAGCCGAGCCCTTCATCAGCAAGGGTGATGGCACCTCTGGGAGAATATGTTTTAAGAAAGGGGAAAATGCTGTATGGCAATAAGGTATAAGGGGAAACAAAAATTAGAAAAACCACAAACCAAAACCAGGAGAAACAACACTGTGAACACCAAGGTCATTGAAGAAGGAAGGGAAGAAGGTGTTCCAGCCACTGGAGCAGGTGGAGGGAGACCACTGTGGAAAAAATATTTCCCTGCAGTCTGTGGAGGACCCCATGCTGCAGCAGGTAGATATTTTTAGAAGGAACTGTGGCACATGGGGGACCCACACTGAAAGGAGTCCATCCAGGACTGTAGTTTGTGGAAATGATCCCATGCTGGAGCAGTTCATGATCCCACGGCGAGGCAGGCAAGAAGTATGAGGAGAAATGAGCGGTGGAGAGTAACTATTATGGACTGACTGCAACCCCTCTACCTCTGTGCCACGTGGGTCGGGGACAGAGCTCTGGGTTGGGTACAAAGAAGTGAAGTTGAATTGGGCTGGAAGAGAGATGGGGAGAAGGTGCTTTAGTTTTTTGTGTGGGGTTTTTTTTTTTGGTGTTTTTTTTTTTTTTTGTTTCACACTCTCCAACTATTTTAATTGGCAGTAAATCAATGTAATGTTCCCCAAGCTGGGTCTGTTTTCTCTGTGATGGTAGTTGGTAAGTGATCTTCTTGTCTTTACCTTGACCCATGTGCTTTTAATCTTAGTTCTACCCCTGTCCTGTTGAGGAGGGAGAGTGAGAGACCAGCAGGGTGGGAGTTTGACAGCCAGCCAAGGTCAACGCATCACAAAGCCTTAACTTCTTTAGTCAGATATTTTTTTCTAAAGTTTCCTATCTGGAGAGAAACCAGCTTATCACTGAAAGTTTAACTCTTGTGATGTTCATGTAGTAAATGACTCCTGTAGGCTATTTTTGTGTAAGTGAAAAGTTTGCTGAAGAAAGTTTGTCAGGTATACAATTGTATTCTAACATGAGGTTAGAATTAAAGTTTAGTTTAAGTTTTTTAAGCTATAGTGCCAGTAAAAGGCTTGTCCAGGTGATAGTTCTTGTTAATAATGTTTGCCTTTTTCCTAAAAGCAGACCACAGCGTTGCAATAAAAATAAAATTGAATATGGTAACTTTGGTCTAAACTCACATTAGACGATTATCTTTAAGGCTATCTGATAGTATCTAAATTTCAATAGAAACTTGTTAAAGTAGCTCTAAAGTTGCTTTATTTACCAGTAACCTCCTTACTTTCATTGATGAGTGAAATCATGGTCGCATTCAGAGAGTGGTGGTCAATGGCTCAGTGTCTTGAGTGGAGACCAGTAAAGAGCTTCATCCCTCAGGGGTCGGTGTTGGGACCTGTACTGTTTAACATCTTAGTGACATGGATGATGGCATGAAGTGCATCTCAGCAGCCTTGATGATGACACCAAGCTGTGTGGCGCGGTTGACACGCTGGAGGGAAGGGATGCCATCCAGAGGGACCTTGACAGGCTGGAGAGGTGGGCCACTGCCAACCTCATGGAGTTCAACAAGGCCAAGTGCAAGGTCCTGCACCTGGGTTGGGGCAATCCTAAGCACAAGTACGGGCTGGGTGGAGAGTGGATAGAGAGCAGCCCTGAGGAGAAGGACTTGGGGGTACTGGTGGATGAAAAGCTGGACATGAGCCGGCCGTGTGCGCTGGCAGGCCAGAAAGCCAACTGTATCCTGGGCTGTATCCAGAGAAGTGTGGCCAGCAGGTCGAGGGAGGTGATTCTACCCCTCTACTCTGCTCTGGTGAGACCCCACCTGGAGTGCTGCGTCCAGCTGTGGAACCCCCAACATCAGAAGGATACAGACCGGTTGGAGCAGGTCCAGAGGGGGCCACGAAGATGCTCCGAGGGCTGGAGCCCCTCTGCTCTGGGGACAGGCTGAGAGCGTTGGGCTTGTTCAGCCTGGAGAAGAGAAGGCTCCGGGGAGACCTTATAGCACCTTCCAGTGCCTGAAGGGGCTACAAGGAAGCTGGGGGGGACTTTTTACAAGGGCCTGTAGTGACAGGACAAGGGGGAACGGGTTTAAATTGAAAGTGGGGAGGTTCAGATTGGATGGAAGGAAAAAATTATTCATTCTCAGGGTGGTGAGACACTAGAACAGGTTGGCCAGAGAAGCTGTGGATGCCCCATCCCTGGATGTCTTCAAGGCCAGGCTGGATG
>NW_010230444.1:20866-27254 GCF_000690775.1 Eurypyga helias
GGGGGGTTGGAACTGGATGATCTTTAAGGTCCCTTCCAACCCAAACCATTCTGTGATTTTGTGATAAATACATGTAATATTTGAAACAGAGTTAAAATGGGGGAAAAATTCTACAATCTTTAAACATGGGTAATTTTCTGTATAAACATTTAACCCACAAGCATAAATGTCATACAAGTTCCAGCCAAACACTCTCTGAAGGTTTTTTGTTCTACCCTAATTTTGCAATTTTTGATGTAGTGGTGGATGAGTTCAAAGAGGAGAGAAGACAGTAACCTGTGTAGTGTCTGAGGTGATTATTGACTACATGAGCATCAAAGCGGAAACGACAAACCAAATAGCACAGATCTTCAAATAATCACCATCTTGTGTAGCTCTGCAGGGCAACACCACCTCACCTGTGGGGCACAAGGTTTTCAAGCCGTGGGTGGGCCTATTTGTGGGGAACAGAGGAAAACCCTGGAGAAGTCTAGAGCCAAAGATATATTTAACACAACATTAACACGAACTCTCTGCAGGTCTCTGATTAAACCAACATGATCTTCAGCATTCAAAAAACACAATCAAACCCAGAATGCTATTAGGCAGTAGGGGCATGATAGTCTGCTTCTGTAAATATTTGTCCTGTTGGAAGAGCAATTCTCAGGGAAATCCCTTGAGACTGTTATTCCCTTAAGAGAAAGCCTTTTACCATATTGCTGAGTCCTGTTAGAAAATAAAATATTTGCCTAGAAAAAAAAGACAGTTAGCTTTTGTCAAATAAGATTTTAATGGAGGAGCTGGGATAAAAGCTGTCTGGAGAGGAAAAGTCAACGGTGAGTGAGGACAGCAATGTGGTTATCTTCCATCCTTCAATGGTACTACTTACAGCAAGAACTCTGCCTTGGTCTCTCTGGAACCTCATAACCAAGGGCAAGTATAGAGGAATAAAATTAGTTCTAAAATTTAAATATTAATGGGTGAGGTTCCAAATGCACTGAAAGTGGCAGGGATTACAACAGGCAGAGGAAGCTGTTCCCACAAATCTATTAGCAGTTAGTGAATGGGGGAAGGAACCACACACCTTGTACTTAAGAAGGGAATACAAACAATGGTTACACTTCATTATTCATAAAAATACCTAGGGCTGGAACAGCTGTCAAAAGATGGTTTTTTAAACCTGTCCTCAAGGCATGATTAACTGTATCTGCACTATTTCTGACAGAGCGCCTGTCAACATGCACTTCATTATGTCAAGCTATGAAAATAACATGACGGATCAAGACAAAGCTTCTGTAGTGTTACTATTCAAATGATCTTTTCTAGTGTCTGTGCTATGCCACCCATACCATAGCTTAAGGCCATTAATTGTTATCTTCCCTACCTGGGGGAAAGAGAACACACCACTCCTTTGGTCTTTAAAGACATTTTCTCTGCTCTTGAGGAATGTTATTTCTCCTCAGGATTCTTGTATTTGGACTGAACAACCAAAATTTGTTGAAACTACTTTTAAAGGTCAAAATTTGTTGAAACTACTTTTAAACTTCTGATCATTCATGGTCAACAGTTTTCTTCAACAGAAACTAACCTCAGCTTTGCTGCTGAGAGATTATCAGTTTAACTTGCCTTTGAAAATGACATTTGAGTTTACACATCACATTATGGTGTTTGCTTTTTCTTTTTCCTGCAGTTTCACATCGGTGAATCATGCTCAGTTTTAATAGTATTTTTTGCTTCAGTCCTAAAAAAAAAAAAGTTAAACTGTGTTTAACTTTTTAAACATTTATAAGATGTTTAATTTATTTGAAATAAAATGAAGATAGTACCAGAGGCCAAAATAAGGAAGGTAATTTCCAGTACATAATACTTTAGTTTTATATTTAGCACTTTCCTTCCTTCCAATGCCAAGGATATTTGAGGAGAGCTGTTTCAATTCCTTAGAGAAAATTAAATCAATTTTGGGTATTTCATAAATTTCACAAACATTTCTCTCTTTGCTTTAGAAATGATCCACACTTACCCGTTCTAAATCTTGGTGGGGTTTTTTTTGGTCCATATTTTCTGATTATCAAAATGTATGTTTGAGTTGACATTTTCATATTCGAACTCAGAATAATTCCATCATTAAAATGGAGGCAGAAGAAGCTTTGATATTGGAAGAAAATGCCTCCAGAATTTGAAGGTACAAGAAAGACAAATTTAAAAATGTCCTTGAATAGTCTGAGCAGAAAGATAATGCTTAGTATAACAAGACACACGCAGTAAGGAGTGTGGAAAGCAGACTGATCAAAAGAAGTTATCTGTGAAGATAACGCTGAGTGATGCTGATGCTCCTCTTGTGTGTTATGATTATACACTTTTAAATTATGGTTTATAATTTGCTTAGGGAATAGACTAAATTCGTGTGGCCATATCTGAATTTTGATCTTAATCCCATGGTTCTAGAAGGCTGACTGTACTGAAGGCTGCTTAACTTCTTACTGGGATCAACCCTTTTGTGTAGCCTCATGCCTGTTGCTGCTTTGAGAGATCATTTAAGGTCCCTTCCAACCCTAACCATTCTATGATTCTATGATTTTGTGTTTCAGGGCAAGTCTGGATTTCAGGAAGGTGCTCCATGGCTTGTACGCCCTTCTGAGTGCACTGTGAGCCAGGCATTATGCTTCCTGGTGGAAAAATCTTGGAATTCCTGGACATTTGGAGAGAGTGGATGGCCTGGTCTTAGCAGAGCCACATGCCTGCCAAGCTGGAGAAGATGGGGGGAGAAAATTCCTCCAATGGGAAGAGTTCCAAAGAAGTTGTGGAAGTGGAAAGACAGTAATGAGACCCCAAGAAATTGTCCCTCTACATCTATCATAAGCTAAACTCTGGTCTTGCCAGAAGACACTATCAACCTCCAGCGTCTGATGAATGGCAGCAAGGGTCCCAAAACCAAATCAAATCTCTCAGGGTGTTTTTGCCCAGCACAGGCCTGAAGCAGACCTAGGAGAACAGAAAATCAAGATCAGGTCCATAATGCTGCAATTATCCTGTTATCCTGTCTCAAGTAATTGATACTATGGAAAAGAGCACTAGAAACAAGTAATGTAGAAAAGGGATGATGGCTAGGCTTACTAACCCAGGTTCTGACAGTCAGTGGTGCAAGGACTTCTTCACCTGGAGGCTTCTTTCTAGCAATGACATTAAATAGCCCTTAGTGGACTTACCCTGCACGAATTGCTCTGAGCCCCACCTGATTTCATTCTTACGTTTAGTTTCCATGGCTCTTCAGGCTATTCACACCACAGCTTGACTATACGTTTTGTAAAAAACCACTTCCATTGTCTGTTTTAAATCTGATGCCTGATTCATGTCCCTTTTGTTACAAGAAATAGTGTATATTAGCTCCCCAGTCACCCCTTCTCCCATCCATTTTGAATTTTATGAATCGCCCTCCACAGCTGCCTCTTACTGGTGGAAGAACTGTTCAGTCTCCTGTCACTCCATCCTCTGCTCTTTTCTCATCTGCCTTTTTTCAGATGAGGGAACCAGAACTGAACTTGGTATTCATGATGCAGTTCATGAACCTGTACAACTGCAGAATCACACTTTAATTTTGTTTTCATTTCTTTACCAACTTACTTGACTGTAGCAATAATGTTGCAGCCAACAACACCGAGGGAAAGCGTTAGATTAAAACCAAATGGCCTGTCTAAAGACATTATCCGTAAACCTTGCCTTCTTATTGGGACTCAGTATTTTATTTGTCTTCTGCATTTGTCTGTTTCTGCATATTGAGATAATGGCCCTAACAACTATGATGTGAACAGTACCTAACCTAGAAAACACAGGTAGGACAGTTCCTTCACATATGCATTACGATTCACTTATCACTGTTGAATGCCACCTTCCTATTAGCACTGTCACACCATACTGTGCAAATCCTAGTCAAGCATAAGACTAGTTGCCAGAGGTTGCTCTGAAAAATGTCAGTTATTATACCCTTTGTAAAAGTTGTCATCTCATCATAGAGCTATTTCTTCTAGGTCATATATGAGAGGGTCAACATCCATTTCTGAGACATCTCACTGAAAATGGCCTTTCATTGTGAAACCTCACAGTTTATTCCTGGCATTTATTTCTCAACATTTAGCTGGTTGTTAATCAACCTTACCCTCCCACGACATCTTAGTTTCTTCGAGACCTTCACAGGAGACGGTATCAAAAGCTTTTTGTAAATGTAACGATGCCGTATGAGCTGACTCACCTTACATACATACTTGCTTCAGAGTAAACTAGCACTTGGTGAAGCATGATCCCTCTTACAAAAGTCATGCTGTTTCTTCCCTAATATAATGTTTATCTCTGCTATCCACTTTACTATTTTATTCTTTATTCTTTATTAATGTAGTTACAAATTTACTGGCACTGCAATTAGACTTACTGGTATTTAGGTTTCTGGTCCATTCCTGGAGCCTCGTATGCAAATCTTGTATCACATTTGCCACCTGCCAGTTCTTCCATGCCAGAGCTTATTTGACCAGAAATTGCACATTGCTGCTGCTATCTCAGCTATTTCACATCTTGGTCCTTTCAAACTCTTGGGTGAATACCAGCTGGCCCTGATACTTCGTTGCATTTTCTGATTCAAAGTAGTTTTTTGACAAAAATGATATTTTATGTTGAGCCAACTCTTTAGACTTTTCCTCTGCCAAAAACTGCTCTTGTGTATGAATCTGCATTATAAAACGACGCATACTTAGCTGCTATGGGTTTATTTTTTTCTTTTTACTGGAGCATTCCTTTACTTTGGTTTGTCTGTTTTGTTGGTTTTGGGTTTTTTATGCCTGTTAATTCCACAGCTTCCTTGTCATGCCTTCAGTTTCCAGAACAAATGAAAAAACACGTTATTTTGGTTTTATGTCTTTAGGTAGTTATTCTGGTCTTTGTGTGCCTTATAGCATTTTTGTGTCTAATTTCTCAAGAGTTCATTTCTGCCCGTTATTTGGGCTTGATTCCTGTGTTAAAAAAATCCTTGTCTTATAACTATAACCATCCTTTGCCTGTTGAAGCCGGTTGCTTGTGTGTATGTGTACATGCATTGTCTTTACAGTCCTTCTTGGTCTGCCATACACATTTACTTGGTTTAGTAAACAGCATCTATCCATGACACTTACAAGGGTTTTGTTATCTCTAATTTCTGTCTAACAAGCTTCATTATTTTTATGTTGATCAATGAACTTACACCCAGCCCATTTAAATAAAATACTAATTCAGCAGATTTTTTTCCCCTCCTGTAAGAATACTGCACTTGAGCATCTTGTGTTATGTTCTACAGGAGCCTAAGACTTACATATGGAGTCATGTTGCTTGGATTTTTAATAGCTAATTCACCTTTTTTATCTTCTTTTGAGTTCTCTGACAAGTTGATTCAAGAAGAAACAATGTCTAAAATTTTAGTCCCTGCATCATAATCCAATGTTCCATTGTTCATAGTATGTTACAGGAACAAATTAAGTATCCAATTGCTAGAGTATTTTCTCAATAATATGAAACTTCATGAGAAATAATTCAGTAAATGGACTATTATAACTTGCTCAGACTTTCTGCTTTATCTACCTCCTGATCTGCTAGTTCTCTTCTTGGTGAATCACAGTGTGTGGTTTTAGAAGAGGATATGGACAAAACCATGATCTCAGAAACTCTGAGTAAGGAGTGGAGTCATCAAGAAACCATAAAGGTAGGTCCTAGACTGCCCAGAGCTGGCAGATTGTGCCATACTCTTGGAGCAGCTTCTTTCCATCATGTTAAGGAACACACCAGACAGATATGTCAGACTGGTAACAGTGAATCCCAGTGGATTGAAATCCCATGCCTGAACAGGTGGGGAATAACATTAGGATTCAGTACTGCCGACAAGTCCTACAGACGGGGAGAGTAACTGCAACATGCTAAGAAAGAGCAGTGTGGCTGCTGATGAAAAAAGTTGAAAAAACACGTGTAAAGTAAAGAAAGTCAGGCAAACAAAATTTTTATGCTGGTTAAACCATGAGGACACGTTCTTAAAACGTATTATATGATTATACTGCTACTTACCCACATTTGATGTGGAGGTTTGCGGGTTACCGGAGGTAAGAGCCAGAAAGCTAACCCTTTGCAAAGCTGTGTTACTCCATGCAGGCTTCTAGCAGACTTCTAGAAACAGCACCACCATGTCACTTTTTGGGATGCTTGCTAGGGATAGGCACAATGCCAGACTGACAGAGATGTGATTTTTGTTTTTGACCATATAGCCATAGTATATCCATACCTCAGCAACAGGAAATACTGAGAGCATCCTCATGCGCTTCAAGACTTGGGTGGTTTACCTTCCTTTATGTGAACTGACAGGTTGTTTTATCACTTAATCATAGAATCATCGAATCATAGA
>NW_010230445.1:0-1644 GCF_000690775.1 Eurypyga helias
TCTTACACCACCGAGGATGGCAGCAGCAAGCTGGCTGTGTGTGGCTATGGTGGCGACCTCCCTGGCTCCGCGCATTTCATCATTGGCGACCGGGCGTTTCGGGAGCTCCCAGTGATGCAGCTTCTGGATGGCAAGTGGCACCACCTCTGCCTCACTTGGTCCTCTGGCCAGGGCCAGTACCGCTTCTATGTGGACAGACGGCTGCTGGCTGCTGGCTCCGGCTTCTGGACGAAATTCCCGCTGGTGGCTCACTGGTGCTGGGTCGGGAGCAGGACTGCCCTGGCAGGCGCTTCGGCACTGTTGCAGCTTTTGTGGGTCACCTAGCTGGATTTGCTCTCTGGAGCCGGGCTCTCCTGCCCGGGGAGGTGGCCAGCATGGTGACTGGCCAAGACCTGCCCTGTGGCCCCCTCCTCACGCTGGATGATGCCTCCTTGCAGGGTGGGGTGCGGAGAGTGACGTGCCCCTGCCTCCAGCACTGCCTGTGATGAGCCTGGCAGCGCAAATGGGGCCAGCTCCTGGCAGTCACAGCTGGCTCATGGTGCTGATTCTGGCACAAACTGTGTCCTCCTGTGGGGACAGGACATCGGACAGAAGGGGTGTCTCAGGGCTGGGACCAGAGCAAAAGGAAAAAGGGTTTTGACAGCCATGGAACTGGGACCTGCTCCTGGACCATGTCCCAGAGCCAGGAATTCATCAGCTCCTGCCCCCAGAGGATGTACAGCCTCATAATTCCCATTAAAATGTTCCATGCAGAGAGGAAACTCATTTATTGCTGGTTTCGCTCTTCAGTGTAACACTGGGTACTGCTTACAGCCTGGCCCAACCCCTGCCACCACTGGAGCCTGACACTGAGTCAGACCTGGGGTAAAAATATAGCACGGAAAAGCCTGTGACCAGGAGTGAGCCAGAGCTGCCCCATGTGCCTGGCCCCCAGTGGAGGGTCTCCTTGGAGGGTGCTGAGCTTTGGGCAGAGCTGTGCTGCTCCCGGGGTGATCAGGTTGTATGGAAAATCACGCTGCCAGGAGTCAGTGTTCACAAAAGAGACAGAGGAGTCCTGTAAAAAAATAATAATCTACCTTTATTTGAATAAAGGGAGAGTCCACGGGACATATTCCTGTAAGGTCTCTCAACCTACAGAGGGACACAGCCCCCTTTTATCCTACTTTTCCCGACCGCAAGAGACCCTCCTCATTTCCCCGTTGGCTGAGGTACTCTGAGTGTACAGACTGCCCCACCCGCCTGAGACTTTCAAGACAAAAATGGTCTTTTGGCATAATCAAGATACTCGTGTTCTTGAGATATTCAGGGAGTTCATACATTTAACACATTGAAGACAGCCCTCCTCCATTGGTTCTAGTTAGGCAATAAACACCTTTCCCTGGAAAGCAGAGTTGCCATGGGCTCCCTTCCTCAGTCCAAATCCCAGTTCTGTTATGGACTGCACTTGAGTTACTAACCCACCATTTAGGCTGGACGGGCTGGGCTACTCAGGGCCAATTTTCAGTGAAGCACAAAAACCGCTCCCAAATGGCTGCTCTGTGAAACTCCCTGCCTGGCTCTGGCTGCCCCCTGACAGCTTCGTGTTCCTCGTGGGGGGACGGCGCCCTTGTTGGCCAGCCACGGCCTGGTGTGGGGAAAGGCCTT
>NW_010230445.1:1675-1900 GCF_000690775.1 Eurypyga helias
GTCGCGCCTACGCCAGGTCCCCGGCGCGGCCCCCCCCGTCCAGCCTGTCCCCCGCGGGAGAGATCGGGGACGCAGCCGCCTCCTGGAATGGGTTTTGGCCCCTTCTCTGGGAAAACGGCGCGGGGAGGCCGAAGGCGAGACTACAACTCCCATGATGCCCCGGGGCAGGGCGGGCCTCGCCGGCCACCGTAGCGCTCACGTGAGGGCGGTGGGCCGGCGGTCACA
>NW_010230446.1:0-1078 GCF_000690775.1 Eurypyga helias
GCCAATCACACAGCCATGTGAAAAAGGAGGTGGTTTAGAGATGGTCCGGGTGCGATACAAGTGTGTGCTTGGATGTAAACAGGCTGCACTGGAGCTGCTGGATTCCTCCAGCCCTGGCGAGTCCCTGACGGTGGGGAGGGTTGGGGTGCGGGGGGCTGCAGGGGTGTCTGCAGCCGTGCCTGTGGGGCAAAACGGCTTTGGGGTGAGCTCGGGGAGGGGTCCAGGGGACCTCCCAACTCTCCTGTTCTCTGTTATATCAGTCCCTGAACACTGTTTACCCAATGCCTTGTGGAAACACAATTCAGCCTGCACGTTGCGCATGTCCTCCCTTCGTGGCGCAATTTGGTCTGATATTACGTGTTTATATTGTGATTGTTCTTCCAGAATACTTGAAACAGCAAAATGATTGAAGTCTTGGGTAGCAACGATTTCTTTTTATTTTCCTGGTGCACCTTCCTAAAATGGGTGGTTTAGGGTTATCTGTAGCACTGCATGTTTTACAGCTTCAACGCCTCTGCTGTTTTCACCTGCAGAGACGAAGAAACGCACGCGTGTGCACGTGCCTGTGCACATTTGAAGCGTGAAGATGGAACGTGTTGAGCACGGACACGTTGCAAAACTGTTCCGCCACTTCCAACAGCTGAGTTTTGAAGATCCGGTATTGATGGCTTTCACTTTGGAGGCAATTTTTGAATGCAGCGAAGAACTGAGATGCACACCTGCTGTTTGCTGCTCTTGAGATCACTGTTGGCCAGGACAGTGGCAATGTTTCAAGAGCTGTTTTCCTGGAAAACCCCTGTCTCGGAGCAGGAGGGGGGGCGTGAAGCGGCCGAGGCCTCGCTGCCGGGCTCGGAGCAACGGGGGCGGCTCAGCTGCCACTGCCACCCCGAGAGGCTGGTTGTGCCCGTTAGGGTTAAGGAGGGACCAGAGAGCACGAAAATGACGTTTTCCAAGGAAATCCTGAGGGAGCCCGGAGCCGGCAGAGGCGGCCCGAGGGAGGGGGAAAGGGGAGGCCCCGGCAGCGGTGGCGAGCGAGGAAAGCCCGGGAGCACCGCGGCTGCGCGGGCGGCTGGACTGC
>NW_010230447.1:0-6890 GCF_000690775.1 Eurypyga helias
GTGGGGTGGGTGCGTCAGTGAGGGACGGTGGGTTGGCCTGGGCTGGGCCGTCCTCGGGAGTGCGGGGCCTTGTCGGCGGGATGGTCTGAACGCAGGGCCCAGGTCTTCCGGGCCCGCGGTACGGGGTGTGCGGGAGGGCTGAGGTGGCGATGAAAGCTGGGCCAGGGGGCAGGCAGGTGAGCCTCTTTCCTGCCTGACGCATAGGTGGCTGATTGCGGTCTCGCCTGAGTCTCTCAATCCTGTGTTTTTCTACTTTTTTTTTTTTTTAATGTTCTTCCCTCTGTCTTGGATTTGAGCAGAGATCGGGTTGTCACTGCTTGAAGGTACAGCTGGGGAAGCTCTAGCCGTTTCGGTTAGATACAGCCGTGTGTAGCAAGGCACGTGTTTATTCTGGAAGGGTGGATGGATTTAATGACAATATGGTGCCACATTCCACTGATTGAGACGCAGCAGTCTGCGATTATAACATGGGTAGCAAACCAAAGTGACCTGTTAAACTTGAAAAAAAACACTTCAGGATTTTTCCATTGGAGAGAACTCACTCACGCTCTCTTGAATCATGGAATGGTTTTGGTTGGAAGGGACCTTAAAGACCATCTATTGAAGATGGGTGTTATTTCTCTTTTGCTGACTGTTAGCTTTTTTGTTATGAGTAGTTAGTGTATGGTTTCAAATACAGCATTTTGAAATATAAATCGTTACTTGAGTATATCTGTCTTATAAGAGCTGTTATAGGTAAGCAGTTCTGTACTCTACTAGTTTTGAACTTCGTTATATCGTTAATTGCAATTTGTGAGTAGTATTTGGGAATCAGTTTTCCTGTGTAGACATTAGTCCCTCATCCTTCTCCTTGTCACAGATGTTTATTCTTTCATGCCTTTTCTAACTCAAACTGTTCCGTCCTTTAAGCAAGAAAACACTCCAGACACTTGTTCAGAGGGTTTATAATATGCAAACAACACTGTGTCAAAATATTTTCTGGTTCCCTCCTCCCGAATTCTTTATCAACTAAATTCACTTTTACTTCTCAACAGTTTGCTGCAATATTCTGCAATCATCTTTAATATAAGAATATATAATTGTAAAATATATGTCAAAATCTGTTTCTTAACATGTTGTTCAGTTGTGCTGTAGTATTTCTAATGGGAGGATCTGAAAATGTAGTTAAAATACTTCTCATTCAAGCACACTCAGCATGATAAGAAAAATCTGGTTTGTCTTCAATTGCTTTGCTGTTAGCATTTTTGGAGTTCTCTGCCCAACTGCTCTGCAGTTGAGAAGATAAGCTTTATGGAACCTCCCTCCATTTGGCAGTTTCAGAATTGGATGGAACTACCAGATTATATTAAGAACATCAATTTTGAGAAATAAATATTAAAAGATAGGGGAAAAAACCGAAATCTCTTTGAGCTGTGGAGAATGTTAGGTGCTAATAACTAGTGCATGTTTGATTTAATACTTCTAAGGCTGCTAAAACCTTTTAACTTAAATGTCAGTCACTGAAAACAGCCTTTCCCTGTTACCTGCAGTGTAGGCCCTCCATTGAATCCTTGCAGCAGTAAACATTACACTGTTAGGACTGTTGGAATCAAAACCTCACTGATTTTGTATTCCTGTTAGCAGCGGTTATAATGTAACAGGAAATAATGTAGTGATCCTGAACTGCGCTTGAGGTAGAGGTACTAGAAATGACTTGTTGCAGCAGAGAGAGGCCTTAGTCTGAGGAGAGGGTGAAAAAAATCTTGTTTTCCTCACATCCCTAGCAGATGTCTTAGTCTTTTGACTCACCTGAAAAACAGTATCATGGAGAAGACTCTTGATTGAGTAGGAGTATGGAAGGAATACAGTTTAATTTTTTACTGAGATGATTTCATGCAAAATATCTCACTTCTTGCATCTGCTAGCTGCAGGCTTGATATCTAGGGAATTTCCATAGTTGGTTCACTAATGCTGGAGAAGAAAATTTTAGCCTTGCCGAGATGTTACTCTAGCTTATAATTTAGGAAACTATTTGTATCTTTGTCCTGGAAAGTTGTAAAAACAAGGTGAAAACTTTCTGTAGTGTATGAATTTTATGAAGTTTATTCTTTATTTGCTGTATTTTAATTCCTGATACTGTATAATTTTGTTATTTAAAATTTTATACCAAGTGAAAATACAGATCTGCAGGTTTGGTTGGTATAGTTGATGAAAAAATGTCATTGACTAGTAAACCTCAGTTTAACTGAGTAGTGTTAGAGCTTAATGGTGGGAAGGGGATACAGTAAAGATCTTTCAGGAGATTAAAACCTTAAAGTAACTTCAATTTTCTTTTTTTTAATCCTAGAGAATCTCTGAAAGTGAGAGCAGAGCAGTAGGCTTTTTAGTAGCTAAGGTAGTTCTTTGTTATTTGTATTTCATTGTTACTCATTTTACTTCAATTTAGGGCATCCATGTTCTCGTATTTTACAAGTGGTGCTAAACTTACTAGCAATCTATTCTTGCTCGCTAGTATTAAACAAAGAAAGACAACATTTAATAGAATGTCATTTCTGGTTCAACCAGCTCTCCACATTGAGGTTGGGTGTACCAATCATTCTGTTGTGAAACTTGAAATGTGATATGAAGTCTGTATTTACCAGGAAAGAAAGTAAGCTAGTTTCTCTTCTGTTGCACAATATTACTTTTGATAACACGTTTAGTATAAAGACAGTGCGTGCGTGGTGATGTGACATACTACTTAAAATGGTTCTTCAGTTTGTGGTAATGCAGATTAAAGTTTATGGTGGGAAAAGGTAAGGCCTGAATGCGTTATAGCATTGTAGAAGCCTGCTTTTTGGGGGGGTGTTGTAATTAGAGAAGTGGCTAAGTATTCCAGCCCTTCATTGTTTGCTTACTTCAAAAGGGTTTTTTTCAAGTTTCTTTCCCTTGTGGAAAGGGGGCTTGATTTAAAGAAGGGAAAAAACCCCAAAGCACAACAAAACCAAACAAAAAACCTAACCCAGAAAGAAACATGAAAATTGTAGTACTTTTTAATAGCTTAAGCACAAGTCAGAATGTACAAGTTTAAATCTACTACTGACTTGATACTTTCCCTTGAGCCATTAAACTTTTTTGGGTACAGTTCCTCCTTACTTACTGAGGGTGATCACAGTTATGCTTTGGAAGGTATTTTCTGAATGTGGAGGGATACTAGAGACCAAATTAGCTTATGCTTTGAAACTAAGCTAACTTGTATTGTGTCTGTTTCACCTCTGCTAATGCTACTCTGCACCAAATTATAAAATGCAAGAAGTATGAATCTGTGTAGCAAGAGTGGCCATGGTAAACAGATCACAGCTTATCTAGGAAGCTATGTACCTGGTTTTCACTTGGGGTAGGTAGGGGAACCCAAAACCCTATTTATTAAGACACCTTGTTGAACAACAAGCACCAACTTCCATAATATGGGATAATATTTAATGCTGAAAATCCTTGTAATATATAATCCATGTAATATACTTTAATATACTGAAAAATGTTCCAAGTCTAGCAATAGTGAATTTGTACTGATGAAGTTGCAATGCAGTCTTCAGGATGTAGGGGTTCAGTTCTAAGCAGTTTCACAAGCTATGGTGTTTATCGTAATGTCTCTCAGCTGTAGACAGACAGGCATGCTCTACAGTATTAAACTTTACTGTTGACTAACCCTGATAAAACTTGTGTTGTACACAAGTCTTGTTTCAAACAGTTACGTGGAAGTGCTCTTATATATATATCTCTCATAAAAAGTGTAAGCATTTTTCTCATCCTTCAGACGCAAATGAAGACATCTTTTCCTTTCTGGGCACTTCCATACTGCGACAAGTAACCCTGGTACTTTTTTTTCTATCAAAAAGCAGTTAGAAGTTTATCTTCAATTTAGTTTTTCATTTATGTAAGATTTTTTCCTATATACTATTGTTAAATCTGAACACTTCTCATTTTCTGATTACTATTAATTAGTGGGTTAATTTTGATATAAAGAACAATGTTTGTCATGAGCTCATTGCTGTTACTTAATCTTCACTGTAATGAAATGGCTCCAAAAAAATTCTGTTAACATTTGAAGCTTTGAAAATGTCATCAGAGGAATTGTAAATTTGATGTAACCTAGAATTTTTAGTTCTTTTAATGATTAAAATAATAATATTCTGCTGTCTGTCTTCTCTTGGTACCAGAGTTCATACAATGGTGCAGGCAGCTGTACAGAGGGACCCTTTCTGTGAGCAGAAGTAAGATACTTGTTTGTTTTCAATCTGGCTCAGTTTTGTGTTTTGGCCTGTGTCTTGGAAACACTAGTTCTGGAACTAGTGAGGTGGTAGGGAAGGAGGAGGCGATGAGAACTCTTTGCCGCAGCACTGAGTGGCTGCAACCATGTGTTCAGAGGCAGTGGGTACTGTTCTTAGGTAGTATGGCAGATATATCAGCACTTTGTAAAATATATCCTTGAGTGTTTAATATCATGTCTGTTTAGTGCCAAGTTTTAATTCAAGGCAGTTGGTCGTGAAGATTGGAATTTAAATTGCTGTTAGTCACTCACCTGGAACTTCACCCAAAAGTGAGTACCCCTGCATTGAACAGTGTCGCAGGATAGGCCAAAAGCAGTTTTGCAAGTAAAAGTATAGATGAGTTGATACTCATCAATTCTGTATATTAGTGTTTTATACACTTCAGGATGAGCACACAAATCCTTGAAATAATTCATGTTTCCTGCGTTTAAACATGTAAGGGTTCATTTAAATCATTCCCCAGTTCCGCAAGAAGCATGATACAAAAGAATGTATTAATTTGCCCCTTTTTAAAGAGGGAGGCCAGAGGCTGGATAGCAAGGAGTCCATAGTATGGTATGGGTTTGGTATAGCTTTTGTGTTCATCATGAAGTTTTGGCAACACAGAGTTTTGTATTTTATCATGGGTGTATGAATATTCATCTGCAAGTTTTAGTTTGGCAGGAGCTGTACTTTGGGCTGGGTAAGTAGTGCCAGAGTTCCAGCTGATGGAAGTGCTTGACTTACAGCCTGAGGACTGGATGATGGTGCGGCTCTACCCTGTCCCGCCTAAATTTGCAGTCATCTGAACTGGCATTGCAGCACAAAGTGTTAACTTGCCCTGCTTTTGGTCACTTTAAAATTTTTTTCTCTGGTGTCAGTAGATGCATTCCTGGAACTTTTAGTCAGTTGGTTGAGAAGCTGCTCTGGGTTTGGACTAACGTTAGCAGAAGGGGTCTCAATGCGGAGCACTTTCTTGGGTGGAGGGTCACTGTGGTAACCAGACGTTGATGTTGGCTTAAAGGAGGGGTAATGTCGGACAGGAAGACACAATTGGGGTCAAGGCAGGACTGCTTTTTTTTTTCATGTCAGCAGTTTTAGGTTGGGATTAAGTCATTACGGAACTTGATCTCAGCAGTTCTCTAGACTCTTCCCATGATGCTGGAGTTCACTCGGTTGCTATCGCTGTGATTAAATTGTCTGATCATGATGAGCAGGCATGCTTCCTACCATTATGTTTTTCCCCCCAACCCTAGCGAAAAGCTCCAGCTAAGTTAAAAAATGCCTTTCTTCCTACTGGGGCATGTTTGTAAGCAAACAATCACACTTCATTGCAGAGATAGTGAAATTTTATGATTCTGTTACAAGAAAAATCAAAGTTTCCTGAGACTTGAAGTAGGAGGACTGCAGGCTGAGTAAATGTTGATACAGTATGTTCATTCTGCCATGTTTGCACTAAATTATGCGGTTTGGAGTTAAATTAATAATTGAGTCAGTTATCAAACCATGTTTTGCAATGTTTTTCTACTGGTGAATGCAAACATTTCAGTCTCCTCAGCAAACTTAAGACTAATAAGTAAACTATTTCTAATAGTATTGTTTGTGGACTCTTGACTAATAAAATAAACCACATTTGCCAAGCTTTCTGTACAGTAAGATGAAAATACTGTTCTAAAACTGAAGCGCTGCTTTTGCCAGTAATGGTGTTGTCAAGGCAGGCAATATGAAGAAGGAAAGAAATGCCAAGGGATTTTAAACCTTTGGAGAACTTCGGTTTCAAAACTGAAGCTCTCTGGTGACATGCACATCTACTGAATTGTCATTCCCATGGGGAACCTGACTCTTCCTGAAACTGGGGAAAATCTTACACTGAACTCTTCCTCTTTGTGAAAGGCTTTGTGCAGGATTGATGTATGTGAACTGGAATTTCCTTTATTGAAAAATGTATTGATGGAGAAGATGAACACATGCCATTTTTGAACAGCGCTAAATGGTAAATGTGAAGGCTGTTTACTAAAGAAACTTAAATGTGGTCATTGAGCAGTGTTTATATGTATCTTTAATTGTATACAGGTGTTTGTTACTCGTAATTCACAAGGAAAGACCAGAAAACTGATATTTTTGGAAGTGTTGGCTGTGTGATTCTAGTGAAAAGTGTAGTTCTAATTTGTTTTCAGTTGTGTGAGCAAGTGGCATATACATCAGCCATCAATTTAGAAGGTGTTCTAGTATTGAAAGTTCTTTTCTATAGAAGAACCTTTATGTTGACTGTTTTAAGAGGCATGTTTCTGACAAACACTTAGAACTGCTTGAGTGATGATATGTGGACTTTTAAACACTGAGAGTTTAAATAGTTATCACTATTTTTTCCCCCTATTTTAAGTTTGTTCCTCACTGGATTAAACAGTTTCTAGCCTAACCAGTAACAAACAGGGATTATGCATTGATCTTCCGTACTACACTGTGGCAAAAGCAGTTTATATATACACTAGACTTGAAGTCTTAACTGGAGCAGACCTGGGGAGGCTACACTTTGAGTTCTAGTTTTATCCACATAAATAATCTACAGTCAGAAGTTTACTTGCTCAAAGTAATTTAGAAGTGCTATGCTCTTTCACTCTT
>NW_010230447.1:6908-71478 GCF_000690775.1 Eurypyga helias
GTTGGTTGATGGGGTTTGGTTTTTTCTTTTAAACAACTTCTATTCACCAGTAAGTCAGTAATGGGGAGCATTGTTAGTGTAACTATGGTTTGAATTTCTCTAGCAGGGTCCGTAATGCTTGATTTGATAAAGTTTGAATTGTTCTCGAATTCCACTACTCCTGGTTAAGGGTATTATATAGCTCTGTCTAGGCGTAGCAACTGTAGGTATTTTGCATCTCTTGGTATAAATGTAGCTACTAATTTACCTGCTCAAAACCCTTGAGTTTTCATTTCATAGAATCATAGAATGGTTAGGGTTGAAAGGGACCTTAAAGATCATCTAGTTCCAACCCCCCTGCTATGGGCAGGGACACCTGGGGTGTATAACAAACATCTGCCTTGTGTACATCTTTTTATGTGCATCTGCTACATCTTTTTATCAGAAGAGAATCAAAAACCCCTGGGGGGGCGGGGGGGAAATCTCCTTGGATATTGCTAGGAAAATACTGTGGGGTAGTAAGTTACAGGGCATTTATTCTGCAGTGTGGCTATAAAAGTGTTTAGTATCTTCTTACACTGAATGCATGAACTATGTAAATAATGTTGACTTGTCCGGAAGATGGGGCTCTGCTGCACCAGGCCGCTGGTTTTGGATGCAGGTTAGCCAGGGTGCGGACATGGGTGGTGAATGGCTTAGCATTAAAATATCCAATTAAATGAAAAACACTACTTTTGTCCTGAAGTGTTCTGATGAAGTATAAAAATCTATGTTTTGGGGGGAAGTAGAAAAAGAATCTTTAAAATATGGTTAACTACTACTGAAAACATTGCTTTTAGTTGTGTGTTTTTTTTACCTTCTTACACTTCTCACTTCCCATATAAAGGCACATTTTTTCACATGACCACATGATACCACTATTTCCGTTTCTTCTGCTCCCCCTTCTGGACTTCAGTTTCTCAGTTATAGAAACTTAAGACACTCCTCTTCTACCTGTATTTGGCCTAGAAACTGGTATGGCAAACAGTGTTGCTTTCTGGTCTGAGTAACGCTAAGAAAAAGGGGGAGGGGTGGACATTTTTTGGGTCACAAAGCAGAGATTTTCTTAGTTCTTATGCTTTCAACATTTGCCTTTACATAAAAGCTGCAAGAGTTCTTGATATGTTTAAGCCCCCACAGGTCCTGGTAGAATAACCAGCTGAAGAATATCTTGGATTTAGGATTACCAAGCATGAGAGGCCTTATTTGCTTTTAAACTGCCTTTCCTTAGTTGTTCTCTAGTATTTGTCATCTTACGTGTTTTGTCTCCTGATAAGGTGGTAGCTCCAAAGTAAGGCAGCATCAATAATTACTTCAGCATGAAAACCAAGCGGGATGTATCTCAGTCAAAGAGGAATTGCTATAATAGTGACTCACAGTAGCAAAAGGTAGTCTGGGTTGGTTATAAACTAAATTCAGGTCTTGACAAATGCTAAGCAGGAGTCAAGATGAGGAAATACACTGGTAATTTAGAGGGAGGAAGAATATTGTTTGATTATTAAAGATTTATTGAAACATTGCATGTAAATTTTAACTTAAAGCAGAACTATGGGACTTGTGGCAGCAGACCAAATACTGTGCATCTTCTGAGGTTTAGGTGCAGTCTACCAAACATTCCTGGTGCAATTGGTGGCTTCCCTGTTTTGAAGTACACTTCAAGAAACTTGTCGTAAAAGTTGCTTTTGTGATGTGCAGAAAGGGAATTGGTCTAGGCTGTTTTACTCGTGAAAGCAGTTTTTTCTGCTGTGGCTGAAGTGCTTTAAGCAGGACCTGTCTCTTAAGTCCTGTGAACTAAATTATTTTGACTTTTATGATTTCTAATTTAGGATGAGTCAACGTTTTAGTTTGAGCATAGAATGAGTCATGTTTCAGATTTGTTCAATTATTACATAGTTGTTTGGAACTAGAAATGCAAGATGTGAAGAAAGTGATGAATGCACATGTAACGTGTGTAGCTAAGCAGACTCCACTGTTGAGGATTGTCCTCTGGTCTCTGGAACCTGGGACTTTCAGACTGGCTGTTTGAAGGTTTTTTCCCTGGTAGCCTATTCTCCCTTGGGCAATTAGATGTCTTCATTTCTAATTTTGTCTGTATGCTTCCTTTAGATTTCAGAGGTTCTTGGGCATAGTGTGTTTGTATGTGAAATTTCTGTGGTGTAAGGCTTTTGTCAGGTAAATGTCAGCACTGCTTCTCTTCCTGCAGACAATAAAACCTTTGAACTGCATCAAAATAATCACATTTTTGCAAGGTCTAGCTCACTGTAAAGTGAAAGATGATTATTTTCTTGATAGATGTTAGAAATGTTACATGTTCTGTTATTTCAGACTCCATATTGTGTATGTATTTGGGTTGTGTTAAAAATCCATAGGTTTAAAATTCATGGTGAAACCAGGTAGAATGGAAGTGCAGAAGTGAAGTAAAAGGGGAAAAATAAATAGTTCTGCGTTTTTAGGTCCTTGGTCATGCTAGTGTAGTAGATTCTGGGCTGTGCATGGAACAAGTCTTTGAAGTGTCTCCAAATAAGAGGTGATTGAACCTTTTAGACAGAAGAGTTTATTTTGACTTGGCCAATGATTAATTTAAGTACTTGTTCTGTGTTTTTGATGAAGATGTAGGAGTGTTGTGTGGTTGATTTTTTTTTTTTTTTTTTTTTTTTTTTTTTTTTTTTGGTGTGTGGGATGTGGGTTTTTTTTTACATTTTCCACTGGAGCAGGACTGGAATGGGGAAAGCTGCCAAATCCTTTTCTCCACAGTTTGCATGGTCAGAATTTAAAACCTATTTCTACCAAAGTTTTGTTCACAAATAGAATACGATAGACAACAGATGCTGATGTGTATTGGAGTACAGCAGAAGAGCCCTGGGGAAATCTGCTGGCTGCAGAGAGCAGTAATGTTGCTTAATTAGCACTCTTGTGTAATATAGGTCAGTATTTTTTCTTGCTTTGTGATTTGCTGTGTCATGGACCTCCAGCACCTGTGGATAATCATAGAATTGTTTAGGTTGGAAAAGACCTTTAAGATCATCAGGTCCAACTGGTAGCCTAACACTGCTAATACCATCACTAAACCATGTCCCTAAGCACCATGTCTGTATGTCTTTTAAATCCCTCCAGGAATTAAGGACTGAGTTCTCATCTTGGAAGAATGGTCTTGGTTTTCTTAGGTTTAAACTTCTTATTCATGTCTGTATAGCAATTTTTGAGATCTGCATCTATAAATTGCAGAAAACTGCATATTATTGCTGTGCCTTATGTAAGTGGGCATAAGATTTTTAAATACTCAAAGGACAAGAACCTTATGCAATTCTTTTCTACGAAGATATTTCTGCTTTTGACAAAAATATATCTCTTTGACCACTGGGCTAAGTTGGGCAGCTTTGCACTTCATTGCTGCATCTCATTGACTGGTGCAGACTTTCCTCGTCACTGGGTTATATGCTCTTTTTACATGATGTTCTTTTAATGCAGTTCAAGGTCAAGACAGGCCACAGAGTTGCTTTGAAGATGAGACTATTTTTTTTTTTTAACTAGTTCTATATTTGTGCTTAACAGAGCCATTATCTTTCATAACTAGTGGGAAAAGTATCAGGTAGTTATAGAACTCTAAATCAATAAAGATCCATAGTGTTTGTTCTGGACTAAATCTGTTTAGATGTAGCACTTTTTCTTTGCATGAAGTAGCTTTATCTGTCCAAAATCTCTGACCTAAAAAAGGACTGTTAAAAAGAAAAAGTACTTGTGAAATTATTTGAGATTGAGTGCCTCACGCACAAAGTTTTCAGACTTTAGGTGATCCTGTTTTGTAAGTGATTACTAAAAATGTTTCAAAAAAAGAAACATTTAATGTGAGTTCCTAATACTTGTGGATTATAATCCTATCCGCTTCAGTGAATGAAGTGAGGGTGATGCAGAAACACTAGTTCAAAACTAATCTTTTGCTCAGGTTCATTTCCTGTTTAAGAAAGGAATTATTTTGGAATATGTAATTTAGATGGTTTAAAATATTAGGAAGACTATTTACTTAAGATTGCATGGTTTGCAAAACGAAGAATCTTTTTTTCTGGTAACCCCTGACCTGGTGATTTTATGCTTTCAGAGCCCAAGAGTCACTCTTTTCAGCCCTTAACCAGGATGGCTGGCTTTGTTCCTGATGTGTTTACATGCATGTTTGTTTATATTTTTTCCCCTAAAACATGAAAAAAATTACTGAATGTGGCAAAAATAGAACATTTATACCTGGAATGCGTCCTCTCACATAATTCTTTTGCACTGGGAAGAGGTATGATTCCCAGGTAAGAGGGAAAACTGGATGCTGAGACCAAGAAAGAATAAGCTTCCCTGAAAGTAGTGTGAATGTTTCCAGAAGGGAAAGCCATGGAAGGCTCCACTGCTGATTTCCAGAGCAGAGATGCACATTCTTCCAAAGGATCAAAGAAAGAGGTGTTTTGGATCTCTGTTGATAGTCTGTAAAAGAGGGAAAGGAGTAATGTTAAATTGTGTTTCCTTTTTTTTTTTTTTCTGAACAGGGGTGTTTATTCAGCTGTGCTTACAGATTTCATAATGTACAAATTAAGATAGGCTATTTATAGTTTAGTTTAGAGTAACGTTAATAAAAGGAAATTGAGCAGTATCTATAGTAGCTGTAAAGGTGTCTAATTAAAGAAAACTGGTGTTTGCTACTGATGTATGGAACAATAAACTGGCTGTGCTAACTCTTTTTGGTGTTCTTATCTTGTATCTCTGCCTCAGAAAGCTGAGGTGGTTCTTTAGAGTTTTTTTTTTTAACCATGTTTTGAACTCCTATGTGCTATTGCAATGCAAATAATTACTCTTAATTTTCACTGGTTCTGTTACACTGTAGAAGTCCTTGCTTTAAAGCCTAGGTGGGCTTTGTTTGACTGTCTAATACACATTTAAAGCAGTACTCGGGAGCCTTTTAGCACTCATTTGCTAGTTTAGCCATTTCAAGGGTATGTCTTAAGCTGCAGTGTGTTCTGTTGTAGTGGGCAGCATGTGGTTTGCGAAGTAAAAAGTAACTGTCGCTCCCTGGGTGAATAGCCTCCTGTTCTAGCACTTGGAAACGTTTATTTTGACGTATTCAGGTTATTACTCACTGTACTGTACCCAAATTGCTTTCACTTTAGTGAAAAAAGTATTACATAGGCAAGCACAGTTTAGTGCCTTTTATTGCACTTCATTAATGATGATCTTTAAAAAAGTATAATCTTGACAAATTTTATACGGTTTACTCCAAAAATAAAGCATTGAGCTATCTGTAAGAAGTGACAGATTTAATATGAGCTATGACACTGTCCAAGTTTTACCTGATTAAACCAGTGTAGAAGGATGCTTTGGTGTGTTCATTTTGGCTTGAGTAGCCTAATTTGTTTTATTTTGATTTAGTGAAGTTGTGTGTGCATTGCTTTGGTTGCATGATTTTTGGGCAGCAAAGACCAAATCTGTAAACTCTGAAAATTTGTTGAGAGTCTCATTTTCATGTGAAAGAAACAGCCATCCCCAAATAGGATGAAGTAACAGTGTTAATGAGTGAAATGCTGGTGTTACCTTTGTAGCTGTGTTTCAGTACCTGAACTAAGTGGTGACAGTTTTCTGTAGTGGGCTAATACTGTATGTGACTCTTTCCTTGTTCTAAAAAGCAAACAAAGCCCCCACAATCTCTCTATTTTGTGACACCATGCTGCCCTGGGTATAAGGTCATCCTCTTTTTAACTGTTCTGTAGGCATGTCCGTCTGATTCCATAGCATCAGTAAGGTGCCATCCTTATGGCACCAGTAGGAGTGAATTACAGTAGGAGGCTTGCTCTGTTTCAAGTCTATTTGTTGACAGTTAAGGAACAGCGATGGTAGTCTTGGGTCCCATCACAAGCTCCTTGAGTTCTGTTGTGCATTTTTTTTTGTGCCCAATTCTCTCAACTAAATTATTCTTAACTTTTTTTTAACCTGTGTCTATTTGTCAGGTTTCTTATTCACTCTCTTGACTGACCTTGCTCCTCAGTTGGTGCATTTGGTTGTATAGTTACTCCTGCTCTTACTGTATTTCTTCTGACTTGGGGTTTTTTTTGTCCACTGGTCCTATTCCTGTCTTCAGTTTCATGTCAGATGTGCCTTCATTTATTCCCAAATCACATTGCGTTTTCTTTCATAATCTTAGCTGAAAGGAGGACCCAGTTACTTATGTTTCAGTGTTTCTGGATGGCCTTATCTTTGCTCAGCATATTCATTATACAGTCTCTGTATATCCTCAGATACATTTACTCCCCAAATGTGTGAAAGGTAGTCAGCTTCAAAGATATATTTGTGGGGACAGAAAGGGGGAAACTGACAGTCAGCTCTATGAAAAGTCATGTTTCTGCAAATTGTAAGGATGCATGAGAGAATGGCATACAGAAATTCGGTTTACAGTTCAAATTATGATAAAAGTGTAATGAACCAGAAGAGAATAGCAATTAATTGGTAGCATTACTATCTAAAAACAAAATAAGAGCTGTTCTATGGTTGGGTGTTGGGAAAAAATCCCACTGTTGGCTCTGTGCATTAAGGAAAAAAAAGTATTTAATTTAAACTTATTTTGATAGACTCTAAAATAAAACCAAAGTTTGGTACTTTGCTTAAAATAGGAATTTGGATATTACTACTGTGGTTTACGCATTGTCCTCTAATATTAATTTGCATGTTTCTACTCTCCCAATACAGCAGGAGCTTTAGTTACAGATGTTCTGAATTCAGGCACTTCTGTTAACTGATACTAAAGCTCTAAAGCAGAGCCTGTTGAGGCGTTCGTTTGTCCCAGCAAAAGACAAAGTTGAATACCAATAACTTCGGTGTTAAACGGGTATATTTGTCTGACTGGAAGTAAATGTTACAGTTTCATCTGGTAACTGATTCTGTACCAAAAACACCCTTAATTTCTGAAGCTTCTTTGTTTGGAAACTTCACTTGGTGTGATGTGTATCTCAAAAGCTGGAGAACAGTTTAGAACATAAACAGAACGTAAACCCTTCCTTGTCCTAACGTTTCATTTGTCATGCTGTAGTTGTGCTGTCACATACTGTCTTGTCACAATCATGAACTTGGAAGGGTCTGTGGGCACAAAGAGGTGTAACTAACATGCTTACGCCTTTGATCACCTTTTAAACTATAGTGTTTTCCTGATGGTGACTGCATGTTAAGTGAGTGTTGTTTATGCTAGTCTAAGCTTTATTTATCACTGCTTGTGATAGTTTACGGTTTGTCCACTAAATTGACCCATATCATAGCTAATGCTCTCTGTATGCTTGTAGTTGAAACAATTTCTTTGGGACATTCTGTGTTCGGAAAGATGAGAATAAAGAGTGAATTAACTTGCTGCTTTGAAGTGTTTCTCTAAAAAGGGATTCTTTATGTATTGTTTTTTTACAAACAATGAACGAAGTGTTTTTGGAAGCCCCAGCATATATATCTGGCTGCATTCCTGGTCTTGATTCTTACAATTTGTTTCTGTATTGCCTATTAGAGAGTACAGATGTGTAGCTTTGAAAAAAATTTTTTTCCCTCTGGTTTAAAGCACTGGTTGTTATGGGAGCGTATATCTTTAGACCTGAAAGAGATTGGCACTGAAAATTTTCTCCAGTGGTGGTGTCCTGCCCCTCCCCCCCCCCGCCCCACCCGAGTAATGAAAAAGCTTTAAAACTATATTAAACTATATTAAACTATTAATAGACTTGAACGTTTAATGCCAGCATGCCTAGTTAGTTTGAAGCATCTGCTTTCTCTTTTTTGATACGAACTCACAACTATCCTTTTAATTTGACCTTTGAGATTTAACATCTGAAACTTTCTGTATAACAGTTAGCTGCCTTCTGATGAGATTGTAAGAGAATCTGAGGTAGTGTTAGGGATACTTGGCACATATGTCCTGCATGAGAAAGTTTTGATACCTTTTTCTTGTTTAAGGTGATCTTATTATTGTAGTAATTGTGCTGTGACAGTGATGTTACGGATGTGGCAGTATTTGGAGGTAGACATGGTGTCTTATTAGACCACCTGGTATTGGGCAGCTTTCAGGCAAATGAGCATTTCGGCTACAAGATGAAGGTTTGTTTACTTGAAAGCTGGTCCCTCTTTCCAGATACAGTTGTTGGTCTAATAAAAGATACTGCTTCTGCCAAAGATCTTAGATTTCCTTACATCTTTTAAGAAAATACGCTATTTTATGGACTTGTTTGTCTTGAATGGAGAATAGTTGTAACGGCTTTAGTTTGGTTTTCCCCCTTGTATGTTAGAGCTCTTGGTGTAACGAAGAGCCATGTGTCACAGGGGGCTTGTTCTGTAGCTGGCCTGACACACTTCCAGTTAGTAGTGGAAAGAAGTCTGTGTGACTCTTAAGTTTGCAAAACCTTGCCCTGTGCCAATGAACGGATATTTAAAGGACAACCTGCTCCGTGTAGTTCTAAAGAACCTCTTAGAAAAGATCAAACTATGTACTACTTTTAAACCCTCTTATGTCTAGCACTTCTATATTAGCTTTATTTTGCTGTTTAGAAAAAAAAAAGGCAAAACCAAAAAACCAAAAACAAACAACCTTTTTCAATTATTTGGATCAAAAAAGGCAAGAAAATGTTAAGACTAGCAATTGAAACAGCTTTCCAACTCTTTTACATTGAGAATATGAATATTTCATCTAAGCAGGAAAGTACATTCATGAATTTACAGACAGATTATTTCAGCTTTTTAAAAAATCTGCTATTTTTTTCCCATTCTTTATTATGCACTTTAACTCTGTGTAAACACTTTTGCCTTCATGCAAAGGAGAGTTTCTCAGCCCTTTTGCATTCCTTTGACAGTGCTAGTTTATTTTGGTTTAAATTCTTTTTTCAAAAGAGGAGTTCAGGATAGTTCTAGTTTAGGGATGGCAATGCAAGCTTTATAGTGATTGGTTTCAATACAGATTTCCTCTTGATGGAGAACAAAGCACCTCAATGTCAGTGTTATGTGGCACAGAAGAATAATAGTTGTTCAGAAGAACCTGCAGATATTTCTTCCCAATAAACAGTGCTTTCTGAAGTTGTTATTCATCCTTAAAAACTTATGTCAGGGGAGATACTAATGTGGGATTTTTGTTGTTATTATGTACTAACCTGGTGTTTCACTTTTTGCAGCCTTCCAGAAACAAGATAGCCATGGCCACAGAAATTGGCTCCCCGCCACGATTTTTCCATATGCCGAGGTTCCAGCACCAGGCGCCTCGGCAGTTGTTCTACAAAAGACCTGATTTTGCACAGCAGCAAGCAATGCAACAGCTTACTTTTGATGGAAAGCGGATGAGAAAAGCTGTGAACCGAAAGACCATAGACTACAATCCCTCTGTAATTAAATATTTGGAGGTTAGTTAATTTTCTGGTTTTGTTTGAAAGAATTTTCCTTCCTGAAAGTTAGGATTGTGCTTTTCAGTGTTCATAGATCAGTCTGGAATACTGCTGTATATTCAAACTAAGTGACAAATGCTTGTAAATTTGGTATGGTATGTATGGTAAGATGTTTGGTCCGTGGTAATAAAACTGCATATGTACATTGTAAACACCAACTTTTACATCTGTCTTGGAATTCCAACTTGGAGTGCAATTGAGTGTCTTGTGTGATGTTCAGAATTTTCAGTGAATGTACAAGGTTGTTATTAATAATGTAATTGTTCTTGGTTTTGTTTTGAAATTAAAATTTCCCAAAATGGGAAATAAACTATTACTCCTTCCTCTACAAAACCAGGGCACAATAAAATGTTTTCTTATTGGTTTGCTAAATAGCACTGTAACTTGCCCTGTGGTCTCTGAAAGTCCCTTTCTGTACATTTAATAGATACAGAACAACTTAAATGAAGTTTTGTTGAAGAAATATTCCTGTAGAAATGCTTATTTAACTTTGCTGATGAGGTGGCATTCGTTTGTTAAAAAATAGAATTTTATGATCAAGATACACTGTACAAGGTACTTTTTACTAGCTCAGAAGAAACAGAATCAAATATGCCAATACAGGAATTGTTGGAATTTCAAAAGCAGTGCTGCAAAGCCATGATGAATTCAATCTGCTGTGGCCAGTGCATGATAATATTTGTAGTGTTAACAATTGGAAGATTGTCTTAATAAGAAATTTCAATTATCTTCCAAGATATGTTTAAACACCAAACATTCAAAACATGTATTTTAGGAATGCCCAAACTTGAAAAAGATTCTATTAGTAGTGGACCAATTCTTAAACAAAAACCAAACAAAAACCACAAACAAAAACAACCCACAAAAACGTAGCAGTTCAGGACCTTTTTTACTGTAGCAGAAATAAGTACCTTCAGACTGGTGCTTCTAAAACAAAATGGAGGGGAAAAAAAAATCTGTATGTTTTGGATGCCTACACAGAATTAGGATATACCAGAATTCCATTTCAGTTCTGGCTTCAATACTACTGATTTAATTTGCAATTCTAAAAAAGTGCAAAAAAGAGTTTATATATAACTTGCCCTTGGCTTAAGAAATTTTAGCAAATTACAGTGGTGTATGCTGGAAATATTTTACCTAGAATTTTAGTTTTTAATATGTACACACATCCAAATTGGTGAAGTCTACAGCACAAAGATGAAATAATTTCATTCTTAAATCACTTAAAGTGTTTTTGCAAAGGTTGTGTTTGACAGCTCACAATTTAAATAATTGAAGACATTTCTGTCCCTTGGTCTTCTAAGTTTTATCCATTTGAACACATTATCTTCATACTTCAGCTGCAGAAGCATCCTTTCAAGCTTGTGTCACTGTGTGGGATTTCATTTAGAGTTCGTCGACACAGCTCCTAATGGTGTAGATGCTTGTCCTTCAAAAGCATAAAGCTTTTGAAATGACTGAGCGTGCTTCTTGCAGAGTACCCGTTAACCTTGGGCAGCAAAGTACGAATCATCTTTGCCACAATCATGTGGCTTATTACATGGGACTGCTCCTTTGATATTGCTAAACTGACATTTTAAATGAGCTGATGTAGTCTGATGAAATCAAGACTTTAAACATTACTGAATCTTTTGTTATGCCGTAGAAATTCTACAGATTTTCTGAGACCAAAGTATTTGGACTGAGTTTATTCTAAAAATCCTATCCTTGGAGTACTATGGAACTTCCAAAACAAGCGGTTATTGTGTTCCTTACTTTCTGTTGTTTATAGTGGTGATACGAACTAGTTGTTTTCTTCTTTCCAGAATAGAATATGGCAGAGAGACCAGCGTGATATGCGAGCAATCCAGCCTGATGCGGGATATTACAATGACGTAAGTAAAGTCTTCCTATTCCCTGATGAAGTTCTGTGGATAAAATTTGTCCAGAAGATCAGAAGGGTTCTGCCTGTCAGCTGAGGCTAACTTTCTTGTCCACAAGAGGCCTCAAATATATGAAGGGTGTCTTCATTCTCTATTATCTTGTTTGGTTGGAATCTGTGTCCACAAAGAGAACCTGAAATGGGATAGGCTTTTAATGTTTGGGTATAAGAACCCTTGTAATGCACTGAGCTTTCACAGCTGGTCTTGAAGATGCTGGTTCTGGATGTTTGAGTTGGTAAATCCTGGAGACTTTTTAACAGTTCTACTGACTTGACTTCTGATAATACCCCTGCAAATTATAAAACTTGCTTTTCCAGAAATGGGTGTTCAGAATGTACGCTTTTCTTGTGGTTTCTGGTTAGAAATGTCATCACTAAATCTTTTTGTTTCTTCTCTCATAGTTGGTTCCTCCTATAGGAATGCTGAACAACCCTATGAATGCTGTAACTACAAAATTTGTTCGGACATCTACTAATAAAGTAAAATGCCCAGTGTTTGTTGTCAGGGTGAGTATTGTGTTGGATTTACTTAGTTGTATTGTCTTAATTTAAATTAGAGTGATATTATTAAGAAAGAAAGAACATAACAGTTCAAGCATTTCTAAATAAAACTAGAATACAGAATGCATGGACTACTTCTGTGTCCAGTCTTCTGTGGAGGGTTTTAGAAAATTAAGTGGTGAGGTCTGAGTACAAAATAATTCTTCCTCTGGGTTTGAGGTCCCCTTCCTATGTTTCCCACCTTTGGAGGGGCTAATATATCTTGATTCACGGTAAAGAAGGGAATTTGGTCTGTGCAGTTTGACTTGTAGCACCTTTTAATGTCTTTTCAGTGATGTCAGCAGTATTTTTTACTATGGAAATTGTGTTCTAGAAATGTACTGGTGCCAATAAGTTGCTGCTTCTTTACGACTAGACTTTTGCATTGCTTTTACAGTGGGCTTTGTCCTGTTGTTACAAAAGTCCTCTGGCACAGTTCTGCATTTTTTTTCTATCTTGCATCATCTAGAAAGTCATTTAGTAAATTCCAGTTTTGCAAATTGCCTGGAAGAAGGTTGTGTTTTGGAGGGTTACAAAGAAATATTTGGATGTTTGCACAGTCTAGGTAAATTTTTCTTTTGCAGTGGACTCCTGAGGGGAGACGCTTGGTCACTGGTGCATCTAGTGGAGAGTTCACTTTATGGAATGGACTGACTTTCAATTTTGAAACGATATTGCAGGTAAATTCATCTCAAGATTTCTGTGGTTTTCCTTCAGGTGTTGGAGCATGTTTTTAGGAACGCACCTTCACGCTGCTCATCACGGGTCTCGTGGTCTAAATGCAGTAATGGGAGTCTTAGAGGTCTCTTATTCTGCTCTGACCCCCTTGTCAGACAGTGGCTATAGGCAATTCATTTCATGCTTTTCATCCCATCTCCATATGCTATACTAACCGTTCTCAAGAACGTACTATGAGTATTTGTAATAATAAACGCTTTGGAAACAAAATGCAAATACTCTTATTATATAGAAGACCATTGTATACAAGGGTAAGGGTTTTTTTTTTCCCCACAATAACATCTTTGACTAAATCATCATTGATTTTGTTTCTTTGTTGCAGCTGTTAAGTAGGAACTTTTGCTACCTTTTCTATTTGTATGGGTCAGATAGTATTTGTACATGTTTGCTAGAAGTTTTGTTTCTGAATTTACAGGCTCACGACAGCCCTGTAAGGGCTATGACTTGGTCACACAATGATATGTGGATGCTGACAGCAGACCACGGGGGATATGTGAAATACTGGCAGTCCAACATGAACAACGTCAAGATGTTCCAGGCACATAAGGAGGCGATTAGAGAGGCCAGGTTTATACACAATATACCATTTTCTGTAGTACCTATTGCCATGGTTAGACTGTTCTCTAAGTGTATTCTGGGTGCAGAAATGCATGGGTTCTGTCAGATTCTGGGAAACTTCCTGCACCACATAAACACAATATTTTCTTTTGTTTCCACACTCTCACCGTTTTGCTGGCACCTTTCTGAATTGGTGTTGTCCCAGTATCCGCCTCTGCAATATGTTAGAGATGTATTTGTCTGCCGCATTTTGCACTGGTATTCTTTTCACTTTTATATGGTGACGATGTGTATCAGTTATTCCTTTTTATACGCACTGTGTAAGACGACAATTTCATTCCAAATAAAGAATTCAGTCTTTAATAATCCAACTGAATAAAATATAAAGCCTTCAGAAATAAAACACCTGCATAGTTCTCACAAAATAATAAAACACTAAATAAAGTGAAGAACTGCTTGGCTTGGTGAAGCCAAGACTTCCAGTAATACTAAATACCCACGCAGACTGCCACATACAGAAGTCTAATGTTAATACGGAATGGGTTCTACAAGCTTGAAACTGTAAGCAAGCCATTGAAAAGAAGACTGTAGGATATTCTCTTGGTTCAGTGTTGATGCCTCAGTTGTGCAAATGTCTATATAAAAAAAAAATGGACTCTAAAGCGATATTCTCAGTAAGATGTAAATGAAGGATGTTTCTAAAGCAAACCTGCACGTAATCTTTAGTCAGATATGGAAATGTTTTTAAAGTAAGCCTGAAGAGAAGCTGCAGATCCAAAATGAAGCTAAAGCAGTGCTCTTCGGGTTCAGGTGCTGGCCCTTGGCGATAAAGGTTTACTGCCACAAAACCACTTTCCACTAAAGTCACCATTTTCTTTGATAGAGTGCAGCATTTTCTGTCAGAGTTTGGTTATGAGAAGTGCTTACACTGGATTCAGTTACTGTCTGACTATCATGGCCATACACTGAATTTCTCTACTATATTAAGCCCTTCCCTGATCATAAAGATCTAGGATTTCACAAGGGTTCCCTCATGGTCTTTCACTGTACCAAAAAGGGAGTGAGTGCCTGTCAGTTGCTGGAGATGTGCTGGCCCTAATCACGTGGCTAAGTAACTCCTTGCTTTCCAGTGACTTTCATCAAGCAATATTGACTGCTCAATCTGGAAGCTGCTTCTATGTTTGTAGGATTCTTTTCATGATGTTGATGGGGTGTAATAAGAGGGATTTTTTCCAAATTACTTTTACGATAAGTGGTACACATGTCTTGTATAACTTTTTTTCCTAACAGTTAATCCAACTAACATTTTCCTGTGACCAGCTTTCCCTTATTTTTGCTTCTCTGCTACAAAGCACCTGTGGCTGAAGAGGAGTGGTTTTGCTAAGAACTGTTCTCCTGTTCTTCTTCACAGTGTCACTTTCTTATGGTGTTACCAAACATGAAAATCCAGGGTGACAGTTACCAAATAATATTGATGTTGCTTCTCATCCTGCAGAGGAGGCACTAGTGTGTGCAGTTATAGATAGGACGGTGCTAAGAAGGAATTCTGGATTTTTTTCCTCATTTGACAAGGGACTGCAATGCAATAGTAAACCTATGCTAAATTCATGTCTTGTGATGAAGTGTCATTTGACAGGCACTGTATTCACTTAGAAGGTCCTATGTTCAAATGCATCCTTCAGTGTATAACACATTACAGTATAATTTTGCCCTGTCTGAGAAGCATAGATAATCTGTTAAATGCTGACTTCTTTCCCCTGCTGTGTGTCTTCATGTAACAGTTTCTCACCCACGGATAATAAATTTGCTACATGCTCTGACGACGGCACTGTTAGAATCTGGGACTTTCTACGTTGCCATGAGGAGAGAATTCTTCGAGGTATGTGTACCAAAAGTACTGATTGGGGTATTTCAAGAGGGGGAAAACCTTTTTTTTTTTAACTAGGTGTTCACAATACTGAAGTATCAGCTTGACTACATTTTTGTATTACATCCCTGTCTTATATCCTCCAAACAAGTTTTTGTTTGGCTGCTGCTATAGGTGCCTTATAATATTCAGGTAGGCTGCAGTTCATGAGGGTGTTACTCTAGTTACTATCCCCTTAAGCTCTGAACAATGGAAGTGGATATAATGACACTTTTTCTGCAGCTAATGTTGGTAGAAACAGTTGTTTCTGGATCAGGAATACATTTATCTTTCTCCAAATCTTAATCTTAAAGGATGCCATTCTCTTCATGGGAGTGCCTTCTATTCTGAAGTCTTCAGTGGCAAACTAGTTACTTTTTCTTAGTCCTTAAGAAGATGAGAGCACTTAGGTGGAGAGAAGTAGTAAATTTTGATCACATAACGCATAGCACGTGCAAATAGTCCTACCTTCAGTTTGATGGTTTTCTGCCCACCATCTCTGTACACTTACTTCCGGTGCCTTTCCACTGGCCTTATTCAGCTTTCTCCTCTTGTTGCAATCTTATGAGGACATTAATCGCTTCTGACAGCTGTTCTCTCTTGCAGAAGATATGAAAGGTACATAATTTAATAGAAGAGTATGTTAGACTGCCGTGAGGTGGGGGTTATAGGCGTGCAGATACAATGCAAGAAGGTATGCAATAAAACCATGGAATTTCAGTTGTAAGTGTGTGAGCTTGTTCACTGCTTTCCTGAACTAAGGATTTTTCTTTTTACATGATGCAGTTCCAAGTTGAAAGCATTTTAAATTTGCTGAAGAAGCACTGTCCCTGTTTCTCCTGACTCTTAAGCTGTCTTCTTGTTTTACTCTTAAAAACTGGTACTCTAAAAATGTATTGGGCTCCAGCATTCTTGCAGTGATGATATTCTAACAGAATCTGTGTGTAGACATTATGGTAGATGTGTTCTTTGCAGGAGCTGGCAAACAGATTTCTAGGCTATAACATTTACACCAGTTATTCTGGAAGGGCCCAAACAGATTTGGGACTGTTTTGCTTGATGCTCTACAAGAGAAATCATTCTGCACTAAACACAGCCTATACCCTCCTCCAGGTTTGTACCAACTACTCATTTAAACTGTGTGGAGGAAATGGGGATTGCCTCCATGCAGAGTTGTCAAGATCATAAAAACCCCTCCAATTCTTCTACTTTGTTTTAACATTTTGCCTAAAGTAGGAGGAGTAAAGCATTTAATTTAGGCCATAAAGAACAGAACTTGCATTATGCTTCCTTCTGTTTACCTTGCATACTTGAACACTGGGACTGTGACTGTATCTCAAATGGAATTATGCTAATTTCTTACATCTTATACATCTCAATATACACTTTCTAGTTTGAAAAACAGCTCTGTGAAGAATATTTTTACTTCTGCTTACATGATGTACCTACAATACATTTCATCTTTTATGCACGTTGGAAATATTTTTAAAACTTTGCATCTCTGCATCACCAGTAAAACCAAGCCAAAAAAACAAACACCACCAAAAAAAATCCCCCACAATAAAATAAAAATAATACCCAAAACGCTGAGTGTTGGGGGTGGGAGGATGTTTCTGCAGACATGCAAGTTTGTTTTGGTTTCTGTCCCCTCGTACTATTGTTTAAGATGATCAGAAGATGTATTTGAAAGAGCTGTGTGGAGTAACACTTAGGTAGCTTTCTTGGTGGAAAGTACAAGCTTTCATTTTGTTATTTGGGGTTCAGAGCTTATGGCTTTACAGAACTTATCCACGTGCATTCTACCTTTACATATTTAGGAGTGTGACCTGTAAAACTTTGCTTAGTACAGCCTTCAAAACATGTAAAAATACTCATGCCAATGCCATTCCAAAGTTAGTGATCTGTAAATTGAAATTCTGCTGGCACTTCATTAAAAATGTATTTCATTATACACAGAAAGTGATGAAATGCCATGCTAAGGAATGTTTTTTTTCTCTTCCTACTTTCACAAGCCATGCTTCAGCTATTCTGGATAATATTGGTGATGTGAAGTTGAAGGGATTCTACACTGTAGATTAGATCCAAAGCTTCATGTTGTGTTTGAAGGTATTCTTCAGCTTATCACACTGAATTATAAAAATCAAGTGAATCTTATCAATTTACAGTCAGATGTGTTCATTTAAAAAAAAAAATTATCACTCCCAAGGATGCAAGATCAATAGATCATTATTCCTACTGATTTTTTCAGTAGCAAATGAAGAAATGTATTTTGAAACACAGACTTTAAATTGAAAGTGGGGAGGTTTAGATTAGGTATCAGGAAGAAATTCGTCCCAGAGAGGGTGGTGAGGCACTGGAACAGGTTGCCCAGAAAAGCTGTGGATGTCCCATCCCTGGAAATGTCCAAGGCCAGGCTGGATGAGGCTTTGAGCAACCTGGTCTAGTGGAAGGTGTCCCTGCTCATGGCAGGGGGGTTGGAACTAGATGGTCTTTAACGTCCCTTCCAACCCAAACTGTTCTGTGATTCTATGATTGAGGACTTTAATGCTAAGGAATGCTTTTAAAGCAACTCTATAAGGAGCCTTAAAGCTATTAGGATATGCTTTACAGTATTTGTCCTTTCTATATCAGCAGACTTGTTACGGATGCTTTTGTTTACACTGCAATGAACTAATATAATTTATTTCTGTTATTTGATGACATGGTTCTCTTTATTTGAAACTGGTCTGAGGGAACAATTTGTGTCTTACCTTCCAAAGAGGATTGCAGAAAAAAATAGAGGTCATAAATTACATAGGACTAATTCTTAAGGTTTTGCTGGAGTTCTTTCAGCTGTCTACAGTAGGCTGCACAATTTTTTCAGTAGTTAAAGCCACAAATATGTGGGCTGTATGAGGAACGCTTACGTACTGTTTTCACCTGCCTTTTAATTTGTCAAAATGAAAATAAACAGGACAGCCTGCTTTGTTCTTCATTTTCATTTAGCCGCTTTTCACTAAATTGTAAGTTTGCTGTTTCTACTCTCGTGGATTTCCAGGGCATAGTAGGTGGAGTTTTGACATTCTATTTAAAGTACGTCCAGATTTATCAGACTACTTTTTAATATTGTGAAGTAGTGAATAGGACTAAAATTTTCAGTTTCTTGGGCAATCATCGTTAAGTAATTAATCTTCAAGTGAATTATCTTGGAAGAACTTGAAGATGGGGGAAATGGCATTGTCATAGTCAGTTACCTGCTTGCTCTTCCCTCCAGCCTAATTACTGTCTGTCTCTTCTCTCAAAGTAAAGGTGGTGTACTCCTAATTCTGAGCTGGTAGTTTTTGCCTGTGTTAATTTCTGTACATCATCTTGATGATGATAACAAGTACAGTTTGGTGCACTTCCTAATGTATGCTGGTAGCAATCGAACTGATGTTAGAATGTTTTTGTTGAAATACCAAGACATGGGAAACAGTCCATAGTATAGCGATCTGTTGTCAATAATCTGCTACCCTGAAAGGCATTTGCAATAATGGCGTTTATAACAAAACGCAGTCAGGTCTAAACAGTTGCAGTGAAGTTAATGCCAGGACTTACGTACACAGTCCCCATTTCTATAAGAACGTACACACTGATGGCTTTTATTAATGGCAGTCACATCTAGAGAAAAAAAGAATGCAGTAAAAGCTTGATAGCCCTTTATTTCTGTTGAGAAATTAATATTATCAATGATTCTAGTGGTGGCTGTGAATCTTTGGGTATGTTCTTAAGGTATCCCTGATAATGTTTTGACTAGATCATTAGTAAACACAAGATGCCTTAATTATTTCCAGTATGAAGTCATGGGTTAGGAGGCTACGAAGGCACTTCAGTATTGTCAGTCCCTTCTCGTTCCTTTCAGTCACACACACAAAGTCCAGTAGAAATGCGTGCTTGGGAGAGTTGTAAGATTTTCATTCAGAAGTCTAGATGAGCTCTACATTCCCAGAAATTCAGAAGTTGCCTGGCTTAAATAGGGCTTTTGGGGGGTGACCCTACGCAGGTCTCTGATGGATGGTAACCCAGGGTTTGGTAAGATAAGTAGATAAGGTTTTTTGTAGATAGGTTTTTATATTTTCTGGCTGCAAAAATAGGATAGTGCACTAAGTAGTCTTCCAGCCAACACAGTAGATTTGGCAAAAGATTTTTCTTATTGTAACTTGGACTATCAAAAGCAATCATGATTCCTTTACATTCTGTCTGGATTTAAAATTTGCAATTTGTAAAACAGATATGTTTTTATCAGTGTGTGATTTACTCTGAGGAAAGTCTTTTGCCTGTCTCTGGTAACATTGCTCTGCACAGAACTTCCAGTTCCGGCGTAACACCAGTGCCAAATCGTTCACCTACAAATTAACATGTATGTCCGTACATGCATGCAGAAGTCACAGCAATCACAGTAAACTTAATTTTTACCTGCTCACAAGTTCTGAAGAGGTGTCTCCACAGCAAGGCGTTCTGAAATAACTGGTGAATTTTTTATTTCTTCCTTTATTCCTTTTACTCCATTTCTGGGTCTTCATTAGCAAATAAAATACCATGGAGTGTCTTTGTCTTTAGTGGTTTAAATTTATTGTGTGGTTTGTGTATTCTGCGCTTTGTGCCTGAAAGTGAATAATCTCTTCAAAGTTTTTGACATCCGCTTCTTCCGTTAAAGAACAAATCCTGTACTTAAATTCAGAGGTGATGTGTTCAATAGTTAAAAGGAACCTGAGAACCGGAACTAACCAGAACTCCAGTTTGGTCTTTCACTTTAAAACATACACTAGTACCTCTTAGCCTTTGAAGCAGGTAGCTTCTAAAATCGTTACCTTTTCCTGGAACGTTATTGAACTCTATATTGGATGAGTTAAAAGGAAAAAAAATTGCTTATGTTATTGTTTCCATCTTTCTACCTTTTATATGAGCTGTTTCTATTTTCATTATCTCAGTAGGGAGAGAAACCCAAGCAAAATTCAAGAAATGCATGTATGTTGATACTGTTTCTTGTAAGGAGACATTGTGTTTAAACCCTCAGTTTTTGTGAGGGCTTCCTTCTTTGTACTGTTAGGACTTCAGGTGTATCTGGTATGTATTTTACTCTACTGATACATCCCTACATGAGTAAATGGTAGAAGGATTTTTCCTTAGAACAAAAGCCCAAGATGAGATGAGACCTGGCTAATATTGGTACCAGTTGTATCAATCTAGAGAAGGCAAATCCTTGAATTTTTGGACTTTAAGATGAGTGGTTTTGAAATGCTAGTGTTGAATTAGTTAAACATCTTTGTTGGTAGATTGTAGCATGGCAGTTTACATTGCAGGTCTCATATCCTTGTGAATCTTCATTGCCAAAGCCAGGTTTTGGATGAGGGAGAGAGATAAGTTGCAGCTAAGTCTTTTGGGGTACAGTTACACTCTGAATGGCTGTGCACCAAATTTGTCACGTGTTTGACACAAGAAATGTTTGGGAGCCCACTCACCGGGATGCTAACAGTGAACCTGTGAAGGGTTTTTTCCTTCATGAGCAGTTCAAATCACTTGCGCAGTCGGTGATGCTCTGCTGTATGCATTGTGCCAGCCCTGCTGCTGCCACTTTGGGTTGTGTGCATAAATGACTCTACGTAGTCTCATTCAGTTTTTCATTGCAATAGAAGATTGAGAGTTAGAAATACTATATACTTTCCAACCTCATAAATAGAAATTATCTTGCAAAATATATTTTTCCAGTATCTCTATACTTTTTCGAGAGTTAATTAACACCAAAAGACTTGGAGTGTGAATACACATACACCCTCCTGAGCTCATAGATAACCTCAGTCATTGCTGCTTGCTGGGGTGGTGGGTATAAGCTACACTAGATGGGAAGCATCCAATATCTTCTTGCTTGAAGCCGCTATTGTTCAAGTGTCAGCTAGCAACTCAGTTTTATTTCTGAATGTGACTTTCAAGGCTACAGTGTCTTGGTTTTCTCTGTATGGGAAACTTGATTAGAAGTAGACTTTCTTAAATAACCAGTTCTATTTGTTAGATGTAAAAATCCATCTGAGGGATCAGAAAAACTTCTTGCTATGTTGACTTATATCAGGTTTCTATTTGATGTGTTCTGGATCGGACAAAAATTTTATTTTGATCAACTGTACTTGAGACCTTTGGTTTCTGTGCTTAAAAGGTGGTGATTAGGAGGTACGTTCATGATGCCTTTGCTCTGCTTCCTAAAACACTGCAAGGAGAATTAGAGGGTACTGAAGTTTGCTCTTGAAGCTGGTTGAATCCTACAAGCGTTTGGATTATATTGCTTTTCAGTTGTGAGTACCGTTGAAGTACAACCTGCTAAGTCTTAGAGTTCTGATTCACATCTAAAAATCTAGTGTTTTAGAAATCTTGAGAAGTTAATAACTAAGAACATACAGAATTCTCAAAGAATGAATGAAAGGGATCATGACAGATGAGCCACAGCACCATGCCATGAAAAAGTTTTACCGCACACTTCTGTCAGTGCTTTTCATGAGACAAGAATGAAGAGGCTCTGTGCAAGGATGATATTATTTCAGATTCAGTTTTGAAATCTCTCTTCCTTTCAAGAAATTATCCTGAAGCTGAAAGTTACAGAACATGTCATGTTGAGTCCAAGGGCAAATTTTACACTAAAAAAGCTAGTACTTGTAATAGGGTCTTGAGAAACCCTAGAGTTTCACCGAACAGCCAACTCTTAGTGCTGCTGTGAAATAGATTCCTTGCATCTGCTGCCTTCTGTGTGTTTGATAATTGCAAGGGATAGATAAAATAATAAACTGGGTGAGACCTTTTTTATGGTTTGTTAATATAAATACTTAAGTGGTGAGAACTTTATTGTCATCTGTTATGACTGCATGTGGAAGTAAACGTAATATGGCATGTGGTCAGGGTATTGCATAAAGTAGGAACCACTGATGCAGCCGCGAGCTTTTTCTCAAGTCCTGCTCATTGTCGGTTAGAAGGAAAACCACTGTTTTAAGCAGATTATATTGATACTGATGAAAAAAGTCCCAAACTCTAAAGACATTTAAATATAGATGCTAAAATTATACCAGTCTTTCTCAGCACAAGTGCAATTTTTGACAAGGATGCAGGTCACATGCATTAAAGATAGTGGCTTCCTGGTATCTACTCACCAGTATTTGTCATCTCAAACGTTCTCAACAAACGAAATCATCTGGAGTTTTTCTTATGCAAGTTATGTCAGTAACTCATCTTCTCTGAATATTATGCAGAGAAATACTCAGAATTGGGCACTTCATTTATTATTTTTTTAATGGAATCTTTCGTCTGACACCATTTCTTACTGGAATCTAACTGCAGAAATATGCTATTTCAGAATAAATGGTAGCAGTCTTCAAAAAATAAACCCCACAATTCCCTAGTGCAGGTAATTCATGTCAGTCCTTAGAATCTTTCCTTGCAGGCTTCTGCACTCCACTTTTCTTTTGTGTGTGGATTAAACAGACTGGGTTTTTTTGCCTCTCTCTTCATATCCTGTAGTTACTATACTAAAAGCTTTTGTACATCTAGGAAAGCATAGACTTTGCGAAGCATTTGATAGTTTCCTTTGCATCATTTCCATTCTTCATACTCAAATTATTCCCTATTATAGTACACTTAGCTCCAAGTGATATTCTGGCTTTAGTAGGGAGACGCTCTGCATCCAATTTTAGCGCGTGAATAACATTGCAGTTCTCACACTTCTGGAAAAATTCTGGAGGGTGTATGAAAAGAACAACCAACATCTGGTGTAACAACTGAGAAAAGGTAGTGGCAGTGTGAACAAGGAGATGAGGAGTTGGTGGTGGGAACTAACAGAAGTTCTGCTCCTGGTATTGTGGGGATAAATCAGGGCAAACTCAGTTGCTGGAGCAACCAGAGAAGAGGCTGGGGTTTTATGGCTGAATGACACACTCAGACACAGACGGACACTATATAAGGTACCAAGAGTCTGTATATAAACTGTAATGTGAGTGGAAATATGTAATAATGGTACCGATTCTCCCCCTCCCTTTTTTTAAAATTTAGTGTTCTGTGTCATGACTCTCAGAGACTCAGGCTGATGATTTTGAGTAGTTAGGAACACGTTCTGTATTCATTCAGAAGATGAGTATGGAGTGCTAATTCAGTGAGCAAATGATACCAAATCTAGGAGAAAGCTGTCTCTACCAGTTGATTAAAACTACTTACGGTTTTAATTAGGGACTAAGTAATGTGGATTTCCCAATGCCCCCAATTTTTGTCAGTTTAACAGCTCTAAATCTGAAATACCTAATAGTTACTCCTCAGACCTAAGCCTAGCTCTGGATTGCTTCAGTTGAGACTGTAATCGAGGCACATGCATGTTGCATGCTTCTGCAAAAACTGGTTGATTAAGCATGCAAACATGTAATAAATATTAATTTTCAAAGTACAGTGCCAGAACTTTCTAAGTGACTGAGATTGATTTCATGGTGAAAATAAAAACTCTCTTTTGCTATTTACAGATAAAGGCTTTTAGTTGAAAACAAAACCCTTTTCATGGGAAGACATTTTGATTTTTACTGCTGAAAGTATATGTGTGTGTTTCAGGTAAAGGAACTGTCTTTAAAAATTTATAAATCCATATTTTATGAAGGAAAGTATTTTTATAGAGTGTATTTTAAATTCAAAATGATAGGGCTGTTAAGTGTCTAAGGTTCAGAGAGGCACAGTTGTAAGCATCAGAAGTACAGCTGTATGGGAGAAAGTGACAACTTTACAAGATACTTTTATCTTACCAAAAATAATTCTTAGACTGGGTTTTACACTTTTTCCATCCCAGACAGTTTGGACAGATGTTTCTAGTTCTGCAAAATACTATTTTGATACATTACATAGTCCATCAAGTTCTGGCTTGTGTTCAGCTGTTTAAAGCACAGGTTAATTAAGTAATTTTTTTAAAGATAAAAGAGATTATTTTATCAATATTTTTCATTTTGTGTATAAATTGATTTAGCTCCAGTAAAGATAGGTGAGTAGAGCTACTCCCGCTATAACTACAACCACATCAAGAAGTGGCTGTGTCACTTTAGTGTAACTTTCTCTCGTAGGCAGGACAAGGACTGCAAGTATCTCAGTCTTTGAAAATAGGTACTGTCACTGAAGACAGTTGTCTTTAACTGGGTTCGACCATTGGTAGAAATTGTGTGTACCTTTTTTTTTTTTCTTTCCTACCAAGTCCCCAAGATCTCAGAGTAAACTTAAAATTGTCAATCAGAAAAGCTGAGGAATGTGTTCTGTTGGTTGCTTAAAATTGGGAAAACATATCTTTCAGTAAAAAAGCAACCCCAGCTTTGTGGTGTGTGCTGCCAGGTGCATCGTATTTTCTACCCTGTGTGCAATAGCTTTTTTATTTAACTTTTTCTTTAGAATGGTGGAGCATGAATATATTTTAAAGGTTACATTAAAATCTTACTTTTAAAGCTTCCATCACGTTTAAAAAAACCTTCCTCTAAAAAGGGTCGTAACACCTGATAAATTAGGAAGTTAACTGTAGCTGTTCCAGCCCTTAAACAGTAGGACGAATTAATGAAAAAATGTAGGCTCCAGTCTATTGTTTCTGTTATTATATGTTAGGGAAGATCAAGTCTAAATACTTATATAGTACTTCTACATTCTCCTTGTCTTTTAGCTGACTTCTTTCTCTCTTCTCCAAGATGCTTTATTCTCCAAGATGATTCTATTACGCTTTACTTTTCTCTCTGTTAAGATCTAAGTCAGGAGTAGCTCTGATAAGTATTTACTGTCGTCAGGTTGAGAGTTTGCATAGCAAGACTTAAGCATTCTTCCTTGCTTGTCATAAGGCCTAATGCTCACTGAGAACTATTTTTCAGGAAAAGTTTAGGTTCTTTCTGGCTTTATAAATGATCAGTACACTTGAAGATTAAAAGAAATCTTTAAATTCAATGAAGAGCTGATTTTCCCCCTGCCAGACTTTTCATGGGAGAAACTTGTCCTGAGACGGGGCATAGAATTTCAGATGAAAGTAAAACATTTGCCTTTGAAAAGAGAATTTGCATGTTTCTTTAATACTTGGGGATATATGGCACAAATTGAAGTGCAAATGGTATTCACAGGTAAGTAATTTCCCACTAAAGTACAAGTCTAAGGGAAATCTCCAGGAGTTTGAGTTCAAACTCATTTGATGTTCCAGGTATGTTGCCATAAGAAAAATAAGCATTATGGTAAAGTTAAAAGTTCTCAAAAAGAAAGTATTTTATCTCCTTCTCTAGTCCAGTGGAAAACACATTTCAATGCCATTTTTACTGGGGAGGTGGAGGGTGTAATTTTCAGACTTTATTTTTAGCTGCTCTCTTACTGGAGCTGTAGAACAGTGTGAGAGTTTTGCTTAATTTTAGATACTGTGCAGTCTCTGTCCCTGGAGGTTTTCAGAATAAAACTGGGTAAACCCATAAGCGGTCTGACGCAACAGCCCCGAGCAGGAGGTTGAATAAGAGTCTTCCGAGGTTCCTTCCAACCTGACTTATCCTGTGATCTTATACGAATCCCTCTGTTTTGCCAAAGGGGAAACAAAGGAAAAAAAAAAAGTGCTAGCGATTTGATTTTTAGTTACCTTCAGCTGTACAGCAGCAAAAGTGACATAAGGAACTGACCTTCAAAAGGCTATCAGAGAGGTTTTTTTTTTTTTTTCTTTCTGATTTGTTTTTCTTCCAACTTTAAGTATGCCTGAGGAAATACACATTGTCTATTGGGATTGGATTAGTGGAACTTCTTCCAGAGATGATAAATGTTTGGTCGTTCCATAACAATTAGTAGTTTGTTCAACTTAATCTTTAGGGAAGTGTAAGTATTGCTTAGGGTCCTCCTACAGACAATGAGTGCGATAGCGTGCTGTTAGCATCTTCAAAGCTCCTTCTGGTTATGTAATAACAGGGAGGTAAAAAGATACCTGTAGACATACACATATACATGTAATTGTTAGATGCACATACGTAATTTCAGTCAGTCTGTGTAAGTGTACAGCCTTTGTAATGGTACCTGGTGGAACATTTTATGGACTTCATATTAGTTTGCTGCTTTCTTGTTTGAATCAAAATTATGCAGTCCTGAAATAGATTGTGCAAGCAGTGTTTTAAAGCTCTAAAGCACATGCACAATTAAAATACACTGAAAATGTTTGCTTTAAAATAAAAAAGTAACTTGGGTAACTGCTTTACTGCCTAAACTGAAGCAGCCTGGGTTTGTCCATCTGCTTTGTCATTGCTGTTCTTGAAGGTGCATTTCTTTAGGTCACGTTCCTAGGTTCTCTGAAGGAGCCTTAAGAACACTTGGTGTGTTTGCCAACATCGGCTTTTATGCCTAAATGCGTTGGGTGTTAGAGAACACTTGTTTTTCCTCTTTCAAGCAAAAGCTGGTGTACAGTGTTACTTGATTGCGCATGCCCACACCAGTCCCAGGCCTTGACTGGCATTTATGCCTAAATCCAAATGAATTCATCAATGGTCAAGTTTAAGCATATTAACAGAAGACAGCACAATATTAAATATATTTTTGAGACCAATTATCTTAAAAATAAATTAGAAGTTGCTTTGTCTTCAAATGTGCTACTTTTCAAGCACTTAAAAAGTCCGAGCCAGATTTGTTCTACAGATGAGTTTAGAAAGGAATTAAAACACATTTCAAAATCTGTAGACAAATTCCCCCTTCTGAATTGTAATTGATCAGTAGCAAGGAACAGCTGTACATGGAAAATACTACCTCGACAGCTATCAAGCCTACTGTATATAGCGTAGTTAGCAAGATTTCCCTATTCTCTGAAGGTTGACTAGGTCTGCAGCTTGATACGGTGCAGTGTGTTACTGCTTGCTGTTGTGCCTGGTCAAGAAGAATCCTGCCTTTGTGTCTGCTGCCTTCTTTTTCTTACTCATGCATAATTCATAGGCAGAAATAATGCTTTTAATTAGACTAGTTGATACAGTTACAAAATACGGTTGGGTTTGGGGGTTTGTGGTTTTTGTTTTGATTTTTAAAGCCGCACCCACCTGTCTTAAGGATATGGTAACCTACTTACTTTAGGTCAACTGATGTAGTTGAATAGTAAGATGCCTTTTCCCTATAGATCTTACTTTCTGCTCTTCCATCCTCAAACAGCAATGACGCATCCCTAGCAGGGCCTCCACCTAATTAAAATGGATGTTTGAGGTGTTTTCTCTTTGGCAATACATATGGTCTCAAAAGCATTCTTCTCTTGGCTAGTCTGCTAAATCTAGTGATGAGGAATAGGGATAATGTTGATGAATATGGATTTCTGTGGATTGCCATTCCCCTTTTCTTAGGATCATAGAACGGTTTGGGTTGGAAGGGACCTTAAAGATCATCTAGTTCCAACCCCCCTGCCATGGGCAGGGACACCTTCCACTAGACCAGGTTGCTCCAAGCCTCATCCAGCCCGGCCTTGGAAGTCCCTGTTCTCCAGAGACTTACAAGTAAGCACATGGTGTTAAGACTAGGAACAAAAAAGCTAAATTCACTCCGACATCTCTTTTATTACATTAAATTGATTTGTACTCTGCAGATGCATTCTGGAGATCTTTGGGTAAAGGTAGGTTCTCTGTTTCACACTGTTCCGAGCTTATCAGGAATATCCTTTTTTTTCCAAGGGAATGGAGAAAAAATATGATCATTCCAGTCACCTACATAAAAGCATGTTAGAGTTGTCATTTCTCCAGTACATGTTGCATTTGCTGATAATTTCAAATGGGGCTTTTATAAACATGCAATTAGAAATTTTAATGCTAATATTAAACTTCAGAATTGCTGTGTTCACATTATAAAATTGGAATGGTGGGGCTTTAAAGGGCAGGTGCAATCCTGCCGGCCATTTTTGTAGAGCTGTAGCTGCTGCCTCCTGTCTGAAAAAAAGCATCCTGCTTGCTCAAAGGCTTCTTCACATGCTGCGTGCTTCTCCCCCGCTTTGCCATTTTCTTTTCCTGGCGTGACGGAATTCTTCAAGGAATATACAGTCTTTCTCCCTAGGAGCACTGACTGTGTATGTTTCAATCTACGGTTTCACCATGAGGATGTCTCTTCCTAGTAAGTCTGGATGGAAAATATTGGCAGTTAAGCCTATGTTGTGCACAGTGGTTAAAGTTGCGTTAGTTTCTGCAGAACTCTACCCTGTCGGGTATTGTCACTGCAGCATGTAGCTAGCCATAGCACTCTCCTGACGTTCAAAGAGGGTTGTAAATAATGGTGGTTTATTCCACAGAAATTTAGTAGAAATACCAGAAGTTGTCTTTAACCCATTGAAAAATATTTTATTGACCAGATTAATAACACATTCGAATAGAATGTTGGTATTTGAATAAGGTTTTTATTTTATTTCGCAAGATACCAAAATGCAAGTAAGGAATAGGCATGACACAGGTTTTCCTGAAAAATACTTGGAAGGATTTCTTAGAGCAGCAATTATCAGAAGTATCTAACAAACACAGCTGAGTAGTGATATTTAAACCTTAACAATTCGGGGAATTTTATTTTAGAATTAAAATTGAACTTTTAATATGAAGTGCCATATTAAAAATCTTAGAAATTCATTTTGCATTTTCTAGACATGAAGAGTATCAGAATGTTTTTCCTCATGTGTCTACTCTCTGCCATCCTTGTGCAGAAAGGATGGCTCCAGCTTAGGAGTGAAAAGTGAATTAACTTTCAGTTTATTACAGTCCATGACTCTTTGATGCCAGTTATTGTGAACTGGACATGTGCAGGTAGCAGCTGGTAACCCTGATGATTTTGGTCACAAGTTCTACTGACTCCTCGTTGTGTCGTAATTCTAGTTCCACTAAGTCTGAATGAATAATCTGGTAGTGAAAGGTGGTGAATGGCACTGATCTTGTAGAAAATCTCTCCCTCGCAAAAAAAAGTTTCTCCTCGTTCGCTCAGTAGTAGAAAAGACTTCTCATAACACGGATGAATGATACATAAATCACATACTTATTTAAAAACTACTATAACTTTTGTAAAAGTTTACTGGTTTGTACACGATAGCAGGAATAACGAGTTTTGCTGCTTATTTTGCCGTAGAAAGTATCTGTCGTGCATAGTGCATCTCACTGCAGATGTCATGTCAGAACTTCAAACCCCTAGTGCTTTCTTTTCTGTGAAAGATGCTGTGGTACAAAGGCACAACCAGCCTCATCGATGTGCTGTCTTGAGGAGGTTAGGATACTGCTGATGGAGTATAAATGATTAATGGTCAGTCTCCAACAGGTGAAGAATCTGTTGTTCTTAAAGGCAGGTGTTTCTCAGCCTGCTGTACCTTTTTCTCCGATGTAGTGCTTGTGTTGCAGTTGATCACATTCATGACACGTTGACGCTTGTAAAACTGCATCTTCTAGCAGCAGATAATTCACAAGGGAATATGTATTCTAAAAATAGAGACTAGTCTAATGAAGGTGTATTCTGTGTACTAAAGCAATAACTGTATTTTAACTTGCACTGAAAATAAACTGTTGACATGGGATTACACCTGTTTAAAGCTTCCTTTTCTTTTTGTTAACTTTTTAAGGTTAAAAATGCTCTTTGCTCCCAAATAACAGGGTTGCTGTATTAACAATAACATTAAAAATCAAAATGTAAATTTGGCAGAACTGTTATCTTGCATCATTTTGCCGACACACACACTTGTGGCTTTTTTCGGTTTCATCAATGGTTGCTTCAGTAGCGATGGCATGCTCTTACATAGCCTTTTCTGAAACAGAAGTGATGCCATCTTTCATGAGTCATCTTTTTTGGTCTCTGCTTCTGTCACTATTTGAATGAGACCAGGTGTGGGGATTTATCTGTGCAAGTGAAAGGAGACTTTGCTACCTCTCCCACAGTCACTGTCTCGATTTATCAGCAAATTTATTTTACAGAAGATTTCTGAAGTCCAACTTCCTAGAAAAATACTGTGGTTTTCCATCCCTCAGCTATTTCTACACAGCACAGACAGCGTTGTAAAATGTGTTTCATTTGAAGAGCACAGTTCAGTTCCACTCAGGGGCCAGGATAGCAACCTTTTACTGGTGTTGACTTTTCCCTCACTATTTACCTGCTTGACCTACTTACTTTGATCTTCTTGTCATTTTGCAAACATAAGCCATTTCCCCAAAAACACTGCTTTTTCTCTTCTGTCTCTCGGTAGTTTCATATACGGACCCAGTTCATTGTTATTGTTGACTGGTTTCTACATTTCTGAGACTGGAAAGATATTTTACATTTCCTTTCTTTTGATGTGTGTAAGGTTAGAAATTTTAAAAGCTGCTGCAGAAAGCATTGAGAGAAATGTAAAGTTTCCTTAGGAAAGATTTTCTGAATCATACCTGCCCAGTAAACACTTCTTCTCTCTTGCCTTTTGGTTTATATCAGTTATGTAGTTGGCATTTTCCTTCGGTGGTTTGAGCTCACATTTTTACACAACTACAGATTATTTGCATGATTGGAGGTATCTTTGTGGTGTTTTCATATAACACATGCTCCAGAACCCAGGGAAAAAAGGTCCCATAGGTAATTTGTTTATATTTTCAACTTTTCTTTCCAGAATAGTAACAGTTAGAAACTCTAGTATTGATATTACTGCTTCTGTACTAGTCTTGTAACAAAGAAGACAAGTTAAAATACTGCAGGCAAGATCATTGTTTCAGCAAAATTTAAGAGTGTTTTTCTCAGCATTGCTGAGGAGATGGCCTGAATTGTTTTTTTCTCATGGCTACACTTATGAATAGAGCAGCATTCGCTCTCTTGGATTCTTTAGTCCATGTCATTTGACTTTTTATGTATTTTTCTAGAATTTTGGGCTCACATATTTTGTAGAGTTTTGTGTAAACTTTTTAAACGCTTTTTTAATACCTTACTGTAAAAAGAATTTCAGTAACTTTTTTTCCTTGGGAGTGTAAGATTTCTGAATAACAAAGTGGGTTTTTTTTCTATCCATTAATTGGAAAATTCTCATTTTGAAATATTGGACAATGTTTCTGGTGCTAACGTGGAGGGGTATGCAATAACATCCAGGATTTATTTGCTCCAGGTGTAGATGGGGCATTTTAATTGAAGGTTTTTCTGCTTCTAGGGAGAAACTTGTCCTGTTCTTATCAACTTTTTTTTTAATTGAAATTCTGCTTAATTCGTGAGAAGTTACACTGCAGTTAACTGCAGTATGCTCTTAGGATACTTTCCTGCAACCCACTGCATCACTCCTTTATGCTTATTGTGGAAATTTGTAACACGCTGCTGAGAGCATGTACCTGCAGATTGAGATACAAATTCAGTCATGGTCTGCATCACAAGGGGAAATGCCACACTTAATGCCAGCACAATATTCATGTCTTCTCTGATGTTTTTATTCCTTTGAAGTCAGCAGTGAAAAAATCTACCTGGTAGTCATTTCAGGAGGCACAGGGTTCAAAGAAATACTCGGTCTATCCGTAATGTGGTGTGATGGGGCCTGTGTAATTCTTGTGTTCTCTATTCTGATCTTGAAAGAACAGTCCCTTCATATGTTCTCATAGGAAACCTGTTTTCACACCTATTTTTTTTTTTTTACATGAAGAAGAATAGTATTTTTTTCCCCCGCAGTTTAAATCAAATGTCACTTGTTTTGTTCATATTTACTTTTTTGACATTAGTCAATGAATCTGAGAACAGCATTTTCCATGGATTGTTACCAGCACTTCCTGGTTGAAACGCCACTTAGACTGGTCACGGGCTCTTCTGCTTTTCTTCTTCTCATAACAATGTATGTTGTCTTACATCTTCTCCATATTTTTTTTTCCTCTGATTTTGATATATCCGGGTTATTTAAGTACTCTTTGGATTGTGTTACCCCATTTCTTCCTGTTGACATCTCTCCCTTTCTTTGTTAGGTTTTATCGCCCAAAACCCCTGGTAAGTTTTTAACACCGTATTTTTCCCTGTCTCTCTCTTCGATCACATGTGAAGAGCTTTACTATTTAATCCATTCATGTGCTTGTGGAATTTAAAATGATGCATGGTATTTTAGAGAGCTTTATAGATATTTATACAGCCACACTCTACAAAACAGTTGCTTAATAGGGGACCTATTTTTAGAACTGAGGCAGAAATACAAAGTATTTGGGTTCCTCTACCTAAATAGGGACTTGAGTGTTATCTTTTAAACTTCAAAGACAAAAATATTTTCTGAAATTTCAGAATTAATGGGTGTCAGGAAAGAGAACTGAGTCTGCAGATGTGGTGGTGGTGATATAGGAAAGCACAGGAGAGTAAGAGGAACTAAGAGCACTGATGGTGCAGAAATTTGAAGTAAGACTGTGATAAAACGTTCCTTGTTTCTCTCTCACCCGAGCTCAGCTCTTCTTTGCTGCATGATTGAAATTGCAATACAAGGTATTAGCTCTATTATGTTTCTGTAACACTATATTCAAATAATTTTATTACTCTTGCATTTTAATTACTTTTTTGTACTGGGTTTTTTTGTTTGTGGTTTTGTTTTGTTGTTTCTTTTCATTAGCCTCAAGATCACCACTAGATTAGACACGTTTGTAAGTCACAATGATATTACATGGTGGGGTTTTTTCCTGTTTTCATTCATGTGCTCATTGTGTGTGTTTCTGTCCTCATAATTTACCACCGTTTCTTATTTCATTTGCTTGAAAATTGGTCCCTTGTGCTGGAGATGAAACTTCTTCAGTCTGCTGAGCTTCACCTCTGAATAGAGAGAGTAGTGTTTTGTAGCTTAGGCCAATATTATTGGCTCTGCTTTTTGCCACCGGTTTAATTCAGTAGACCTGCTGCTTCCTAGTGCTCTGTCTTGGTTGTTTTGTAAAATGCCAAGAACAAGTTAAATGGCCTCTATCTGCATATCCCTTTTTGGATCTCTCATACTTGTTAATTGCCTGGATTATTGACTGACAGAAATATTTTGCTAGAGTCTGTCCAAAATTTGATAATCTCTCTGTTGTTCCCCTGCCCCACCCCTGGCCCAACTGCCATTCACTTATTACTGAGGGCAGGTGCTCATGCAGTATTTGCCCTAGAACCAAAGAAAATATTTTCCTAACTTCTGTGTACCTAATCTAGTTATTTATTTGCTTAAAATTATGATAGACTCATACTTACAGGTTGTTCTGGCTTGGTAAACTGGCTGTCAGAAGTAGTTTGAATAGGTTTTTTGGTTTTTCCTGTAAACTTGCTGTCCCTTGGTGAGAAGCTGGCTGGACAAGTGTTCTTCTGTGACTGACCAGGTGAACATTACTCTTAGAGACAGCCATGTACTTGTCTTGTAGAGGAGAGAGTTGATAGTACCTCTTCTCTCAATAGCATGTAAAAACATAGGATCCTGCCCTGTAGTCCTAACCATAAAAACACATTGAAACCTATTCTTTCAGTGAGGGAAGATCAAGGTGACTGAAAGATCGTGGTAGTCCTTCTGTGTTGGGTGTTTTTAATAAAAAATTGTAGGTTCACTTGGGAGTAAGGGTATAAAAAGACTCCTTGTAACTTTTTTTGCTGGGATCCACGAAATTTTTTCTTAGGAGTTATCAGCTTGCTGAGAGTAGTCGCTACTTGTGTGGCCAGGCAGTGGTTTGAAACTTAGGTTAACCTCTAAACTAGGCGTTTGGACTGTGCTTTTCTCTTGCAACAGCCATAATCACCAGCAGAACTTTAATGAACATCCAACAGGATGTTAAAGGAAGTAAGGACTGAAAATTAATAATGATGTTTATTCTTAACTTTTCTGGAAATATGTGTTTCTATTCCCTGAGTTGGGAACTAAGTATTTTGACTCTACCACTGAAATGGCCTTGTCTGAAATGGCAATCAGAGCACAGTGCTTGAAGCAAGCTGGGACTGAGTTCTGTAGTGTCCTCCTTGTTTTCCTTCCTTCTCCCTCCTTCCACTAAATTTTAGGCTGCACCAAAGTTTCTTTATTAGCTTCAAGTTAATTTAAAAACATGTCTAAATCAAACCTTTGGTTTTGACATTCCTTCTTTCCGTTACTTATTGTAGTATTCCGTAAAAATAGCAAACTTTGGCTTTGCTGTGTGTTGTGTCACAGGCAAAGGCTTGATGAAAGTCTGCACGTGGAAAGGCTGGGGATTTTGACATCTTGATGACAGCAAGTGAACACACCAGTCAACATTTTCAATAATTAATGAATAAAACTAGTTTCTTAGGTATTTGTTTAAAAAAACCTCACTGAAGCTAGTCTAGGATCAGTGCATCTTAAAATTACACTGTTTGTCAGAAGCTTAGCTTCAGGCACCAGTTTTTAACACATGCCCCACTTTGTTCTTGATTCATAAAATACAAGTGTATGTTCTGACTGAGCAGTAGTTAGTTACTTTTGAGATAAACTGTCATTGTGAGGCTTCAAATTATTTGACATTCTAATCAGATTCATCTGCTTTTAAAAGTTGATGGTACAGGCTATGAGCAGACTCCAGAACACTTGTCTAGTTCATGTTTGGAGGACTTGACTGCAACATCTTCACGTGAAAGCTCACGATTTTTGGGGATGGTTTTTGTTTTGTTTTTGCAAGAAAACATGCTGCCCAGCAAACTGATTCTGTACCCAGATATCAAACCACAAGTCTATGGTAACTGCTGTCTAATGATTGACAAAGTAATTGAATTTCTCATCTTTAAAGTTCACACTTTTTCTTCCCTTGAAGGACCACCAGTTCTGTTCCTGGACATAGCTATAATCTCCCCTTTTCTATATGGCATTATGTAGTAATTGCCATGCTGTGTTAAACTAGAATTTGGTCTTGTCTGATGGTTTAAGACAGTAAACACTCCTTAAAGTCAGTGGAAACTGTTTCAGATCCAGTATACGAACAAGCAATCGAAAATTGTGGGACAGTTTCTCTCTGAGTGGTTTTTTGGCTTCTGTCAGCTGTTTATATTATGAAGCATGACAGTTTTTCTTACAATTGCTGTTCATTTTTAACATTTCTTGTACAACATTTATTTTTAATATCACTAAATGTAAATACTATTGCAAATAAATATTTTCTGTCAATGAAAAGCAAGTGTGTTGCTGCTTTCGAAGTAGGCTGGCTAATTTTTGAACAGAAAAGAACATCTAGTCCCAGCTACTTTACAGATAACATAACCAGGAAAAAAAAAGGGGGTTCTACCTTTTGCAATTTGAAAAAACTCTCTTAATTCTCTGATGAATACCTGCAAAAGAATTCTAAGTTATATGCTAAGAGAATTTTAATAACTGTGCCCAAAAGTGCGAAGTAGAATCCAGTCTGCTTTTCATAAATAATTTAACTCTGTGACAAAAATGTGCCTTTGTCCTTGAATTCAGCTGCCAATACTGCTAAGTACTAGCATGTATATATTGAATAAGAAAGTGTTGGACAGTTTTAATGTGGTATATTTTCCCCTTTTACACTTTCTATCCTAAATTTCCTGTCATTTCTCTTGAGCTGTCTCTTAGCTTCCTGATGGCTTTCTGTTTAAGATTAATAATGACTTCTTAATTAGAAATATTGACTACAGTATTGCACTAAGCATTATTCTGTGTTTTAAAGCAGCATCACATAGGTGGTAAGTTAGAAAATCTGGACACGTTAGCTAATTAGAGAAAATGTCATAATACATTTACATACTAAAGTAACTTTCTGTTGATAATTATCTGATCAATCTAGATAGGATTGAACTATGTCTTACGATTAGAAATTGTGAAACATGCATATTTAAATTATTTTCATATCGTTCTCGCGTTCTGAGAGAATGCTGAACAGCTCTTAGCATGGTACAGATGCTGGTTCCATTACTGTGCTTTTGTACAACCTGCTGTCAAGTGTGTTTTGTCTCCTATAGATTTTTCAGCATATACAGGAAATGACCTGATGGGATGTAGGTAGTGATAATGCTGAAAAATAAATTCAGGAGTTAAGAAAAAGCAAATATGTCTAAAAGGAAAGGTATCTCTGTAGTGTCAGTAGAGTCTAGCATGAACATACTCGATTTAAAAGGGAGGGGAAAAAACCTCAACCTGACACCACAAATCTAAAACGTGAGACATTTTCAGGTGTTTCTGTTCAAAGCAATGCATTTCAGCTTTGGAAGTTGCTCAGCATTCTGCCTTCAATTCACTGAAGAATTTAAACATTCACTTTAACATGTGAGCAGTCTCATTAGTCAAAGACGGAACCCTGCATGACCCAGTTCCCACATACGCTGGAACCCAGCCGGCTTTCTTCCCTTCCTGTAAGCCCTTACAGAAGACCCTACCGTTGCATTTCAGCAGTTGTAATGAATTTGGATCACTGCATGTCGTTACTGGTAATTACATGTACTGCAAGGATTCTTTGCTCTGCACTGGCAGCTGCACAAGCTGTGCAAGCATGCAACTTGCATTAGGTTCAAACTTTTTCTTGCTAGCGCCTTAGGATTTTGTAGAATTCAGTCTGGGTGGTGTTAAGTTCGGTTGGACCTAACACATACAAATTCTAAACTCATTTATGGAAAACACATATGGGGGCTGATTACCTGTTCCAGGTAATCCTGTGGGAACCCATTTGTTTACCCACACCTGTTCCATTAGTGTTCACTGATTATTACGTTTTTAACATTCTGATTTCACAGATGATAAAAACTAACTGACCTGCTGTAAGAGCTTTTGTCTGGGAAGATAACTTGGTATGATAATAGAACTGTATTAAAAAAAAAAAAAAGACGCTGTAAACAAGGTTTAGTTATATCCCATTCTGGTGGTTTAGAGGAATAGTGATTTTCTAAGAGACATTCCCTGTAGGTAGATTAAAACTCTAGCAGTCTCCCTGGATGCCATGTTTAATAAACTACCAGAGATAGTAAGCAAATAAAGGAAAATAAAACAGTATATGGAACAGGTCTTAAAGTATGACAGGAAACGTTCTTAATCTGTTGAAGACTGAAGGAAATTTTTCCCTTAATTTCTTACTCCCTGACCTCCCACATTATGCTAAAAAGAAAAGGCATGCTGTGTATCTGTAGACAGAGGGTTTCTGCAGAACTCATTCTTGGAGTGGAGAATAGGAAGTGAAAGAGCTTATAGGATGGCTTTCAGGAGGGGTATAGTTCATATAATGTGGTAGGGCAAAGAACACTAAATTACTGGAATGAAAATATATTTTATCCTTACTGCTATACTGGTCGGTGTTATCAAAACAGTACCTGCATGTAGGTTCCAGTAGATAAAAGGTATTTTGTTCCTAAGTGAGCTTTATGTAGAAGCAAGAAATTGCTAGGGGAATGGATAACCATCAGATAACATTTTTAAAGCCTTCCGTAAAAATGGAATGGGCAAAATAATCCAATATGACTAGTAGGCGGGAAGCAACGAAGTTGAAGGGAATTATGTAGAAAACACGGAACATCTTTCTGCTGATGTAGTTGTTTTCCATTATCTTTGACTTGCAGACCTTCCCTCCTGCCCCCCACCCCCCCTTAGCTAAGGTGAACCTTAGCTTGAATGGTAGTAAGACTTGATATCTCTGCAGATCCCTTGGAGATGGTCCTCACAATGGGCCTGCTCTCCTGAGAGGTGTTCTGTTAATTTGGGGGTATAGGTTACAGGAAGGTGAATATTACTGTCTGGTGATGAAAAGGCTTCAAGTCCGACCAATTCAAGTGGAGGATACGCAGTTCTGTTTACTCCCCATTTAAAACAGCGTAAGAGAACCATGAGTCCTTAAAAAAAAATCCACACAAATAGAATTCGATCTAAATGAGAAGCAATATTGTTGCACTTAAACGATTCTGCTCATTCTTTAAAATATCTGTAGTTACAAACATCTGTTTTCTTTGCAACATGGATGTTAAAGTACAAGAAGATGCTCCGATTTCATTTACATCCAAATAATTGCTGGGAAAGGATCTAGAAATCCTGTAATATCATCGTAAAGTCCTCTCTCCAATTTATGTGGCTTCGAAATGCAGGTCATTCCTAGGGGTAAGGATATAATAGGACAAAATTTAGCTACAGCAGTAAACCTGATGTATCTATAATTGATAGTTTATGCACAGTTGCATTATAAAATATATAGATATGTTATAGACAGTAATAAAAAGTGGTCCAAAAACTTTTTACACCATATGTTACATTCACTAAGTCATACCTGCAGAAATTAGTCAGAGGGGAAAAAAATCAAGTCCTTAATTTACGTGGACTTTTCTGGACTTGTCACATGCTGAATTTGATCAAACATTAATACACGTAACCTTATTTATTACACCTAGTTATGCCTTTCACCAACCAATATTTCTGTTCAGTGTCTTTTAAATAACAACCCTTCACATAAGTTGGCTGGAAGTATTAACAATCTGTATTTTAGTTAACTGGGTTGTGACTACAGTCACTCAGTTAAAAAATGTATTGTGCATATGAAAAGTGTTATTAGAGAAATACTTTTGTATCTGAACTTTTTAAAGAGTCTACATATGCTTGTTTTGATTTTTTTTTTCCCCTGCAGGTTTTTGAAAGGTTATACAAAATAGTACCGAGTACAACTGACAAGTGCTAGTATGCTGTTTTATGCTGGGATGTTAACTTATTATTTTGAACAAGTTCCGTTTATCAAAACTCTTTACCTTCAGTCGTTCATTTCAGTTTGTTATAGGCCTTCCATTGCCAGGATTTAGAAATTCAGACATTTCAATTCACTTGCCCATAAAGCGTCCCAACAAGACAAGGAAATGATGTAGCATCTATGCCTTTTACAGACAGGGACTCGGTGCTGAAAGGGTGCAGGCCTTGTTCGGGGAGGAATTCCCATCCACGTTTTCCAAGATCAGACACTTCTGTGTGATTGTTGAAGTTACTGAGAAAAGGCTATTTAGAGTCAGCAAACAAGGGAGGTAAACTACAGAGATTTGCATGAGTTAAGGTTTTCTGAGCGTGGGGATGGATGGCAGGGGTTCTGTACCAGGGGAGAGTTTGATTCCTTGGTCTCAGCCTAGAACTAAGAACTGAAAACAACTGTGAAGGAAAATCTACCAGGCTTCTTTTTCTCTTGAGTTTATTTTAAAGGTATTTTCTGCATCATCTGTCTCAATACAGATAGTACCATGTACATCTATCAGCAGAAAAAAGGAAAAACAATATAGAGTGTTAATTGCTCCAAGTTAAAAAAAAAAAAAAACCACCAAAAACAAAACAACCACAAACACACATGATGTTAAAAAAGGTCTGATTAGATGATACTGTTCTGTTGTGTTGGTTATCATATGTAATTCTTCTGAGTTAGTTCATATGTTGGGAATAGTTTACTTAAATCATCTTTGTTGTAGCATCTCTCGAGGAAGCTTCATTGCATTAGGAACCTATATCTAAGTATATATGGGTGATCCCATGTAGTGCTGAGCTTTGTCTAAGAGATGCCTCTTGAGGGCAGGATAGATTGTTTGGATTAGATTACAAAGGAGAGTCCCAGTTTCCCCCCACTATTACTGCAGTCCAGAGCACACTGGTTGAAAGATTGCTCTCTGCAGGAAATGTCAGTTCTCTCTCTTTGAAACGGTTATGGTTTTAAACTTGGTGAATTTCTTCTGAGCCCAGTGGTCAGCTGTAATGTGCTGATGATGGTCAAAAGCCTGCTGATAAGTAGCTAATGAGTTTTCTGCTCCATTGACAAGTTTTGAGTGTCCTAGCATCTTTTACAGCCTTCCAGCTTTGTGGCCTGGGGCTGGTGGGTAGTGACTATCAAACCGGCCTTCTGCGGAGCCCTTCAATCCTGTGCTGTCTCATCACTGTCGCTCTCTTTGGAAGACTTAGAGGATGGTGCTTCAGTTACCGTGTTTGAGTGTGGCTCTGAACTTGAACAGGATTTCCCACTCTAAGCCTTAGGGTACTTATTTGAGCTGGTTAACTCGGGTTAGCTCTCTCCTTTCGAGCCTAAATCAGGCCCTGCACAGGATGAGCTGTCTTTCAGCAGGGGTCTTGCACCAGCATAACTCATTTTCTGGATGCAGTCTTACTGGCCAAACGGGGTAACCCTTTGTCTCTCAGCGCTCTTCCATTACTAATTCTCTTTATTTCAGGAGCAGCAAGGCCAGTGTAATTCCAGTCCATGTGGGGAGAGTGTTTTTATGGTTTTGCTGGTGGTTTTTTATATGTATCATAGTACTCAAGTATTCTTTTCATACAGTTCAGCTAGTTATTAACTGTAATGGAACGTTTCTTTATAAGGGCCTATTGTTACCCTTGAATTAAAATCCCCTGTCTTTCCCTGGGGGATGCAGGCTAACAAGTACCTACAGAATATCCTCAGCTGAAGATCTGCAAGCATGAGTTCCCTTTCACTATGGAGTGAGCTTTCTCTCTTGCTACTGGCTGAATCATTCCTCACAAATGAACACTGAAGCAAGGCTTGCGAAATTAGTCCAAGCAAATCCAGACAGGCAGTGCCTTTCATTTCTTTCTGCATCGCAGGAGCCAGAGAGAAGGGAAACAATAGATCTCAAACTCTGTCACTTCGTGTCACAGAGCTGTCACTTGTGAGCACATTTGTAGTGGCAACTTGAGCATCCTGTTCTTCCCTGAGACCCCGCATATTCCAAGGGCGATTCTGCCTGCTCTGGCTGGGGGAGGAGGGTTAGGTTCCTTCATCCGTATCATCCATCAGTCCTTACAAGTTGTTCCCCATATACTTACCAAAGCTGTATTAATTTCTTTTTGGGTCAAAAATCTCATCCCTGTTTGTCCTTTCCTCTGGAGAGGATGAAAGTTGCACTGATTTGGTGGAGAGTGCTTTATGTGTTAACATTTTGCTTTTATTTTAAGATAGAAGTATATTGCTTATTCTAATTTGATTTTTCTGTGGCCTCAGGAAAATTTCAACTGATATTAATTTTTAATGTCAGATTGAGGCCTATATCAAGACAGCTTGTGCTGCTTCAACTTTTGTGTTCCATGTAGCAAAGCAGTACTTGTGGGAGCTGTCTGACTTTGATGGGAACTCTTTGTCTACGATGGAACATGCTACCATTCTTCCATGCCATTTTATAACTTCAGTGCCTTTATGTTGTAGAGAGCCTTTCCCTTCTCATCTTGCTTTTTTCTTTAGTTACTGCATGCTGCCTCATTTTCTGGCATTGTGTTAACTGTTGGCTTTTCCTTGAAGTGGACTGGCACAGGGAGGGATTGGAGAATGAAATTATCATGTGTTATTTGTTCTCTAAATCCCAATAATGCAGCTCAGAAACCTCATTTTGTTGCGTAGCAAGAACAGGCATATCTTAGCAGATTTTAGATCATCTGAGCAGCACTGATTCTCCGTCAAGGTCAGTCGGTCTGTTTAAAATTAAATGATACCACGAGGGTTTTTCTTAACTAACTCCTGAGTGTTAGAAAAACCTGAATTCCTCTGACCTGATAAGAGGTTGCATCTCATAAGATTTCTTTTGATCATATGCTAATTTAGTTTTCAGATCCATAATTTAATTTCTTTTGCTTATTTTCTGACAGAACAGCCAAGGGTGGTAGTGATAGGATAGGAATAAATATGTATTTGCCTTTCATTTTTACAGTATTTCACAGGAAGTGAAGGGTCACAGTGTTATTTTCCTTTACCACCTTCATACAGTCAGTGTTAGGTTTAGAATATTGTGCAATAGTATAGGGCCAAAGCCTAAATAAAAGTACCTGTTTGAGCAGAAACTTCTTACAGACTTTTTTGTGTTGAAGTGAGTTTGGTTTGAGGGCGTAATCTGAGAAGTTGCTCCCAGTGATTAGTGGGAAGGAATGCAACCTTAATAACTCGTAAGAGTGTTTATTTAGTTTGGTTGTGTTTTGTGACCTGTGCTCTGTGATGTCTTTCATTCAGTTTTACAGTTACAAGGTGTATGCCTCTTTTCAGTGTCTGTGAAATCTCAAAATGAGACATTTTTATCTTCTTATCAGGACATGGAGCAGACGTGAAATGTGTTGACTGGCATCCAACAAAGGGATTAGTTGTATCGGGAAGTAAAGACAGCCAACAGCCTATCAAATTCTGGGATCCAAAGACTGGCCAGAGCCTTGCCACACTGTAAGTTCTTGCCCACTGATGTTGATACGCTCAAATACAAGCTAACTTCATAAAATCTTTCTTTTATTTTTAATTCTTAGCTTTTTGCCTTACATCATTTCGGCCATACACAATTGCTTCAAATAGAAAGCTAGTGCTTTAGCTGTGCCAGAAAATCTGCAGGTTAGATGAAGTCATCTACGCTTGGAAAATTTTCACTTGAACATGCCTTATTTTCTCCATTTTCATAGACTTGCTAGTCACACAGTTCTCATTTGGAAAACAGAATTGAGATATGGAAACACCAATGAGGTGTTTTGCCTGTCTGATAAAAAAAAATACTTAGGCTGCAGTAGAGACATGCACAGTAGCTGAATAATGTCTCAGTGCACGCTGCCAGTTGCTCTGAAGTACAAAAGAATGGGATTAAGGTATAGGGCCTTTGCACAGAAGGCCACTGTATTCTGTTTTGGTAGCCTGAACTACTTTGTTACTGACCTGAATATTTGGGACTGGTAATTTACCGTGTTTTATTAGTGTCTGAGAAATCAGTAACTGAACAGTCTTTCTGTTTCTCTGTTTGTAGACACGCTCATAAAAACACAGTGATGGAGGTGAAACTGAATCTGAATGGCAACTGGCTGCTAACAGCTTCTCGTGACCATCTCTGTAAGCTCTTTGACATTCGTAATCTGAAAGAAGAACTTCAGGTCTTCAGAGGTCACAAGAAGGAGGCCACAGGTCAGAATTTCTTACGTTTTGTGGATTTTTGTTAGTAAATTTGAATTAAAAATGAAAAGTTTTGAATATTTTTTTTTACATTAATTAGAAATCCTAGCGTTACGCTTTCTGATTGTGCCTTATTTTGTATTTCAGCTGTGGCCTGGCATCCTGTTCATGAAGGGCTGTTTGCCAGTGGAGGATCTGATGGCTCTTTGTTGTTCTGGCATGTTGGGTATGTGGTATTTTCATCAGCACATCGGAAAGATGTTGCTTAGATATGCAAGTTACTATACTAAATATAAAATAGACTTTTCACCTTTTGGATTTGTATTTAACTTGCGTGTTTATGGTATAGTTTTTCTTTACACCTGAGGATGTTTGTGAACATGCTTCACTTCATAAGTTTTTCTGTACAGATGTATTTTAAAGGATATAGTTGCTTGCACAGGAAATAGTCTTTTTTTGAGAGCGTGATGAATGGTGGAAGCTCCTAGTTTCTTAGAGCTTATTCTGACATGGTGGAATAATTTTGCTTCTAAATATACAGTTAGAAAGTCCCTACATAACTGAATTCCCTATTAAGAGCAACTGAGGACAATCAGTTCACCCAGTAGAAAAATAACAGAGGCTTAAGTTTAGCAAAATATGGGCCAGAGGAAGAGGAACAGCTAAGTAGCAAAAGTTTTGCATTTCATCTGCAGCAGAGAGTCACCTGTGTGATAACCTTTTTTTTTTTTTTTTTACTGATGCATCAGGGTTGAGAAGGAGGTTGGTGGAATGGAAATGGCCCATGAGGGCATGATCTGGAGTCTGGCATGGCATCCCCTTGGACACATTCTCTGTTCAGGCTCAAATGATCACACCAGGTATTTTCAAGTATTTAAATAAAATATCCGAGGGCGTGTATATACATTTGAAAGGTGCATGGCATCAGTGAACAAAGGATGGATTGGGGTGATTGGGATAGAGTTTAACCTCTTGTCCTTCATCTAAGGAAGCCTTAAAAAATAGTAGGATTTTGGGGTTGTGTGAGCTTTCAAATCTTCTGAAGAATTTTAACAAAATAATTGTCATTTCATGCTGAAGAAATATTCTCATTTCCACAGCATTTTTTTTGGACAACTCATCTGCTGGTCATGTCGTCTTGTCATGTTGCAGATGTGTTTGAAGGTGCATAGTTTGTGCTTTTGGGTTGAATCTGCTGTAAACATGGAGCATTTTATGAATGGAGTAAATCTCTGTGTGTGGATGTGTGTACTGTCAAGTTTCGTTGTGTATGAAGAATATATTTGAAATGAGCAAGAAGTTTTTGGAATGAACTAGAAATATCACTGCCTGTTCAGGATTTGATGTTGATGCCCTGTACTCATGCCCCTTACACTTTGAAGTATCTTCTGAATTGTAACTATAATTCAATATGATAATTGTTGGGGTTTTATTTTTTGTTTGAACCTCACACCTAATGTTCAGATCTAGTGCTGAACTCGATTTAAGAGTTGAATCCTTAGGTACTCAAAACAGCATGCTAAAATTTAAAGAAAGAACAAACTAATTAGACTGAAAATAGTTAATACTCTTGACTCTTTATTGATACCCTATAACGTCCTTTTGACAGCAAGTTTTGGACTCGAAATCGGCCTGGAGATAAAATGCGAGATCGTTACAACTTGAATCTGCTGCCTGGGATGTCAGAGGATGGTGTGGAATACGGTAAGGTGATGTCCCTCAGTATGGAAGAAAGAGGGTGGGGTCAGGAACAAGCCTTAGGTTTTTGGCTGATGCTGGAGTGCAGCTTCTGGGTAAGACAATGAAGCAGGATCAAAGTATCAGTGCTCACCTAGATAAAGGTTTTTTTTTTTTTTTATGAGGATGATCATACTGTGTCCGTGTTATCAGTGATAACCATTCCAACAATGAGTTTTCCTTTGTTTCCACAGCTCCAGGAGGTAAGACCTGCTCTGTCAATCACAGGAAGGTTGACTATCCCTCTGACTATCTCCAGTTCACTTTTCTTCCTGAAAACTTCATGTGACTTCAAGACTTCCCACAGTCCTGAACTACAGCAGGAAAACCTTTCAAATTATTGAACTTGACTAAAATATTAGAACTGTATGACCCTTCTCAGGATTTTCCTTGGTAATTGTAGGCTGCTCAGGGTTGCCCAGCTCTGTAGCATGCCTCAGCTGCTTTTTCATCTCTGGGGTTACATTCTTCATTCAAGTTTTTGATTACTTGCTCTTTTATTTTGGGGAATGTTAAGTAAAATGCAACACATTGATCCAATCTAAATTGTAAAATGTGTAGATTTGTTTTAACAAAAATGGGAATGGGTCTGAGTTGTTACTTCCTTTTCTGAGCCTCTACCTTAAATGTGACTTTCCTGAAAGGACATAGTTTCTGGCCTTTTGGGGTGCATTTGTTAATCTGAATTTGCAGTTCTTTTAATATCCTGTAATTCTTGTATGGGATTAAAAAGCGACCCAATAGTTGTAGATGAAATGTAGATGAAAATATTCCAAGTATAAATATTTATTGTTTTTTCTCTAGATGATCTGGAACCCAACAGCCTAGCAGTTATTCCTGGAATGGGAATACCTGAACAATTGAAAATAGCCATGGAGCAAGAGCAGATGGGTAAGTAGTAGCCACAGGGAGGCATTTTTCTGAGCTCTCCAGCTACTGCGTGACTTTCATACCTTTCGTACATTTTGGTAGCACAGACACTGTTTTCTGATTTTCTGTATTGTGCATATTTCCTATATGAAGAAGGAAGACTTGAAAACCTTTTGGTCTCTTTTTCTAAGTAAGCTGTAAGGAGGGTAACAGGATTTCTCTGTAAACCTGCATTACTCTGACTGTTTGTCTCACTGGTGTTGAAGGGAAAGATGATTCCAATGATATTGAAATGACAATCCCAGGACTGGACTGGGGAATGGAGGAAGTAATGCAAAAGGACCAAAAGAAGGTGCCACAGAAAAAAGTACCCTATGCAAAACCAATACCAGCACAGTTTCAGCAGGTAAGTACCTGATACACAGACAACACCTGAACAACTTGTCATTTTCCCAATTTCAGAAAGTATGTGGCTGTTGAAACATTTTCAGTTTCCAGTACCAGCTCTTTTATATCAACATCCAGTGTAAAATAATTTACCACAGTAGTTAGTTTAATTGTTATGCAGGCATAACATATTTGGTTAAATCCATTATGTTTGTATCTATACCTGAAAAATAATTTATAAGATATTGAAGCTTTATTCAGCATCATTTTTAGCTTCTGAATATCCATACTACACTCTGTTCCAGCGTCTTTTCCCAGTGCAGCAATATATTGCATGCATGTTATTCCTCAGAATTCATCTTGGTTTTACTATTCTTCATAGGCATGGATGCAGAATAAAGTTCCTTTGCCTCCCCCACCTGAGCCATTGAATGATAGAAAGGAAGATATTAAGCTGGAGGAGAAAAAGAAGACACAGGCAGAGATTGAACAGGAAATGGCAGCACTTCAGTACACAAACCCACAACTCTTGGAGGTATGAACAGACCGTTATTAGCAGATCTGGTTTAGTGCTCTGTGCGATACATTTGGATCTCAACCCTAAAATGTGTAGCTTGCTTTTGCAGTACTGTTTTCACCTTTTTTCACAAAACGTCAGATTTAACAGGACTTAATGCATGACACTATGATACCGCCCGTGAGGCTCCACATTTCAGTTGACTGATAACTGATCTGTAGATCTCTTTAGTTGTATTTCTGTTAATAAAGAGAAAAGCATTAAATCTTTTTCAACTCCTGAGAAACAAGATGATTGCTTCTAATTTTTAGTTGCTACATATACTTCTGTGCTTAGCTGATTTTCTGGGTCTCTCTTTTTCGGACAGCAATTGAAGATTGAGAGACTTGCCCAAAAGCAAGCTGAGCAAGTGCAGCCACCACCTCCCGGAGGCTCTCTTCATGGTCCCCAGCCTTTTCCTGGGCAAGGCCCGATGTCACAGATGCCTCAAGGATTTCAGCAACCCCTTCCACCTCAGCAGATGCCAATGAATATGCCTCAGATGGGACCTCCTGGTCCACAAGGACAGTTCAGACCTCCAGGACCCCAAGGACAAATGGGACCTCAAGGTCCTCCATTACACCAAGGAGGTGGAGGTCCACAAGGGTTCATGGGACCACAAGGACCTCCAGGCCCCCAAGGGCCTCCACAAGGAATGCCACGGCCTCAGGATTTACATGGACATCAAGGAATGCAAAGACATCCTGGCCCTCATGGGCCGATGGGGCCTCCGGGTCCACAGGGCAGTGGCGGCCCACAAGGCCATTTAGGACCACAGGGTCTGCCTGGGTCTCAGACTCATTTAGGCCCACAGGGTCCTCCTGGCCCACAGGGTCACTTGGGCCCTCAAGGTCCCCCTGGGGGTCAAGGAATGCAAGGGCCACCTGGCCCCCGAGGAATGCAAGGACCTCTTCCTCATGGCATGCAAGGAACTCCAGGATCTCAAGGGATGCAGGGCCCTATATCTCAAGGGCCTTTGATGGGACTTAATCCAAGAGGGATGCAGGGTCCACCAGGACCCAGAGATAACCAGGGACCTACTCCACAGGGCATGATGATGGGTCATCCGCAAGAAATGAGAGGTCCTCATATGCAAAGTGGTTTACTAGGACATGGTCCCCAGGAGATGAGGGGGCTCCAGGGACCCCCGCCTCAAGGTACAATGTTAGGACCGCCACAAGAATTGCGTGGGCCACCGGGTCCACAAGGCCAGCAGGGACCTCCGCAAGGCTCTCTAGTAGGACCTCAAGGAAACATGCAAGGACCTCAGGGACAACCGAACCCGTCAAGGGGGCCGCACCCTTCCCAGGGCCCTCTGCCTTTCCAGCAGCAGAAAACGCCTCTGTTGGGTGATGGGCCTCGTCCCCCGTTTAATCAGGTATGTGCTGCTCTGTACAACGAGAAGAGTGTTAAGAATGTGGGAATGATAATGTCGCAGTAGAAATGCTGAGCAAGAGCTGGGAGGCTGGAGGTTCAGTTGTCCCAGCCTAGTTAATTCAAAAGCTAGGATCATCTCAGGTCTGGTTGAACTTACCAGTTCAAACTAAGCACGCAGGAACACATACTTAGGTCTAGGAATAGTTCAGCCACCTGAACTTTATACCTTCTGGGCCACAAGTTAAGAGTTTGATGTTGTGCACCATCTGCTGAGAAGCACGAGGAGGGAGCGCAGGTATCAGACAGGTTTGCAGAGGACTAGCCCAGCTCTGGTAGGGTGAGCGCCGAGCTGGAACTGCTGAGCATGGCCTGGGTGTGTGCCAAGCACTGCGCTGACAATTGGATGTCTCTGTGCTGTCCTGCCTTGGCCTCCGGGCTCCAGGAGGTTCCACCGGCGCAGCGCTATGCTGACGCTCAGCTGGCCTGGGATACTGGAGCACATTGCTTGTAGATGCACTGATAATTATGCAGGAATCAAGTCAGACTTTAAGTCTGATTCAGCAGCACATGTGACCCGCTCTGCCCCCTTCAGCGTCTTTCATAATGGATTTATTCCATCTTCTGGTCTACCACAAACGATGCAGAGCTTTCTGTATTCATTAGCCCTTACAAGTTCCTATTTGTGTGAGACTGATTCTGTGCTTAGAATTTCTCTTGTCTTTGGCTTCAAGGTAACTTTTGGAGGGAAGTTTGGAAGGAAAAAAATCTATTCAATTTTCAGAAACGTGTGTGGGTATTTTTAAGCAGAATTAGCTCTTCTAGACGTGCAGTCAGTAGTTTCTAGTTAAAGCTTTAGGCAGGTGTGCATACAGTCCTTAACGTGTAGTCCAGCACCAAGCAGTGTGTGATGACAGATTGAACTGAGCTTTAGCTCCGTGATTCCATTTCGGATTGAGGCAGAGCAGCCTACAGATGGTGTGTTTATTTGAATATTTTTTCCTTCACAAATCGGCAGTAACTCTCTCCAGAAATCTGTCTGTGACACTACTGCTGAGATTTCAAAAGCATCAAAGTTAAGCAAATGAGAGTTGGTTGCACAGCTATTACTCATCTAATTTATACTACCATAGTGGTTTTCGGCACTAACTTTTTTGACTTGAGAATAATTACCAAGCCTGTGTGTGCATTAAAGTGTGTGTATGTTTACACGTATGTGTAGGGCCGTCCTTGTCCGACCTTGCTGTTAACACTGGTCAGAATTCAGTAAGCTGCTTTTGCCAGGTGGCCAGTTATTTTCAATGAATACTGCTGTCCTGAAGTCTTTTACAGATGTTAGAAAAAAAGACAAAGCAAGATATTTTTGACCATTTTTCCTTCCTTGTGCAGCTTTAGTATGGTAATGTCCTTTAAAAATGCATGGATTATAAAATGAGTCATGTCTGTTCATGCTCTGGTTGGCTTCTTTGTAATATGAATGTAATAGTAGTTCCCATTTAAAAAGGCCTTATCTGTGGTTTTGTAAACAATAGGCTTTAGCTTGGGTTTTGTGCTGAATTTGATACTTACGTAACCTTGTACCAATCTTGCCTTCCTTTTCAGTAACAGGAGTGTATGAACATCCGTCTGCTTTATCAGGGGCTTGTGACATTAATACTGAACCTTTATACACATTTGTAAAGGTTAATCTCCATACAGGATAGATCGCTATCACCTGCATTCACTGTGCATTGGAAAGCGGAGGTTTACTTCAGATTGTGTGGGGGAGATGTACACCTCTTCCTGACGTGAGATCCGTTACCTCCTGCAGACATGAAACACGATAGAGAAACTGTTCACGAGCAGGAAATAGGCACCTTGATATGAAAATGCAAACGGATAAATAGAATATTCCCAAGTTAGCAGTAGTAGTTTGGAGCTGTTCTGCTATTCCTGATTTAGATTTGATTTTCTCACATTCCTTTTAGACAGATGTGCTGAATTTCATCCCATTTACTGGTTGAATGAGGTGTGAGTACTTCAGGCCAAGTCTCTTGTCCACAAGCGACAACTTTAAGAGCTTGTGCAGTATTTCAGAAGAAATGCAGATTTTTCTAATGAGCGAATACAAAGAAATCTTTCCCCCTCCAGTGCAAAGTTGTAACGCAGACGGCGTTGATCGAAAGGCCGAGCCATGTGTACGTGTAGGGCAGTTGCGTTCTGCAGCGCCAGCTTAGCTGGCTTGTGCAGAACCTCGGCCCGTGCGGGGCAGCCCTTGAGCCGACGGCGGAGGCGGTGTGAGGTGCTTGGCCGTACCCCCCTCCAGTTGTGGGGTACGCACGGCCGTGTACGGCTCCGAGTGTGAGAGCTCCTGAGCTGTACGTGTTCGTTTTTCAGTTTCAGGCCCAGTTTGGGGCCTGGAATGTATTTTGAAATGAAAGGCATGAGTGTTAGGGCTCTGTCTTCCTACCTCATCAAAGTGTGATTTGTTTGGAACAGAGGATTTTGCTAAACACTAAGGAAACTCATGTAGTGAGTGCTAAAAACTGCTGCTTTGGTTCAACACTAGTGGGATAAACTTAAGTTGTAAGTAAGCATATGCTAAATATATGAGAAATCATACAACTCCAGCAAGGTTTTGGTCCAGAATGGCAAAAGCACTGCAATAGCTGAATCTTACCTAGTCCGGGGATTGATTTATTTGCTCTGGACTCAAGCCAACATTCAGTCACTGGAAAAGTATTTTTTGTTTTGTTTTTAATAGGCGTGGGACCAGGCATCTTATTTTGCTTTTATTTCCGAAGTCCTTACAAAATTGCTCAATGCAGATGTGATGTTTGTAGTAGATATTTGTGTGCTTTTTGTGTTTATCACCTATATTGCAGTGGGATGTAAATGTTTAATTTAAAACCAGGATTTCATGATGTGATGGGGAAAAAAATACACCAACTGCTTCTTTGCAACCAGGGAGAGGGGAGAGGTGGTGGTTCTCAAAAATAGTTGTAGAGCATGACAGTTGTTTGATTCATGGAGAGATTAAGCAGTGTAATTCTGAGTACGATGGCAGTGATGGAGTATAGGTTTTTAAGTATTTACAAACTACTGCAGTCTCAGGGGTTTTTTACAAGCCAGTGTGAAGGCCAAGTCTAAATCTTGCATGTTGGACGTGTCTAGGAAAGCAGTATTGCATGTTTAGGGTTTTCTGGCATGTGTTTGGGGGGGATTTCAACATAAAAAGGGTTTGTATAGCAGTCTTGCAAGAGTCAACTCTGTCTTGTTTACAGCGATACATTTATATTGTTGGATCTCATTGCTACAGTGTAAATTATGTACACCCCCCCTTCTTGTTCCCGTCAGCTGCAAACCCCCAGTGACTTTTTGTCTGGCCTTTGCTGTTCACAGGCAGAATCAGACAGTTCAACCACATGGTTTCCAACCAGTGTTGGTACAGTGGGTCCAGTGTAAATGTGGTCCCTGTAGAATCTTCCACGGGTCTGTGACAGTGGCTGAATTTAAAGAACATATTTTTGTCCTTGAAAATTCACAAAGAGATAGAAAGCAACAAAAGACTTGACATATACTTTATTGTTTCTTTGGGATCATGTAATTTCCACAAAGCTCTGCTAACTCTGCTGCTTCTGCTTGAGAAAAGCAGGCAGCTGCAGCTTCTGCTTTAGCCCTGTCACTGCTTAATAACCCATTAACAACTTGTCTGTTGGTGCTTAGCCAAGCGTTACTACTTTCTTTTGATCCCAGATTTAGAATTAGGAAAAACAAACTTTGACATCATGTTAAAAAGGAAACTCACGTTATTTCCACGTGAAGGGTTTACAAAGGTTTATAGGAGATGTTCTCTTAAGTCCCTGTTGTCCCCCCTGTCCCAACATTCTTGGTATTTTTATATTTTCATTGTTTCATTTATTTATTTTTTTCCTTTTCAAAAGAAGTCTTTGGTCCATACATCTCTTCAACAGCATATATATCAGTACTTGATGTTTTTCAAACAAACAGAGTTTCCTCACCTTTTCTAACAGGCAGATAGAATATGTGCTCTATTGTCTTTGGTTGTTACAGGTAAAATATTACTCCTTGAAATGCTAGGTTTCCTATAAAATTATGTATGCTTCTCAGCGACTGAAAAGCATCTCTGATGTGAATGTCTGGAAAATTAGGCTGAAACCATTGGAAAATCGGCTGTCTCTATCATAAGATCAGTGAGGTTGCAGCCTTTATGAAGGCAGATTTGTTTTACCCCCTCAGTAAATGCTTTGAAGCAAAAATACTCATGCGTGGCAACTCACGTGACTTTTCTTCTTGCGTGCTCGTAGGACGGACAGAACGCGGGACCTCCACCACTGATACCAGGACTGGGGCAGCAGGGAGGACAAGGTCGTCTTGGCCCTCACAACCAGGGACCTGGCCTTAATAAAGGTACTGAACTATGTTGTCTGTTATTCTGTGAGTAGCTCTCCTGAAAGAGGCTGTTCCAGTGCCGTGCCTCTAGACAGAAAAGACTACAGCAGAGCACAGGGCCTTGGCTGAGAGGAAAGCTTCCATAGACTTGGGCTGGAATGCAGAGGAAAAGGTTTCCCCCCGGAATGATTTAATGAGATGTATGGTGTACGCTGTATAGAACTGTACAAACTAGAGCATCCTAGAGCGTTTTTGGAAAACATTACAGAAATCTGCTGTGATTTTTTCCCTCAAGGTGACTCCCGTGGTCCACCAAACCATCACATGGGCCCTCTCTCAGATAGAAGGCACGACCAGAACAGTGGTGGTCCTGATCATGGGCCTGAGAGAGGGTTGTTTCGCGGTGGCCAGGAGTGGGGTGATGGTAGAGACAGCAGGGGCATGCCAGATAGACGAGGACCTCACCCAGATTTCCATGATGACTTTGATCGACCAGATGACTTCCGTGACGACTTCCATCCGGATAAGAGATTTGGCCATCGATTACGGGAATTTGAAGGGAGAGGAGGCCCACCACTGCAAGATGAAAAATGGAGACGAGGTGGACCTGGGCCTCCATTTCCTCCTGATCACCGAGAATTTGAAGGAGGGGGTTCAAACCGTGGGCCTCCCGGCGCTTGGGAAGGACGGAGACCTTCAGATGATAGATATCCACGGGATCCTGAGGACGCAAGGTTCCGAGGAAGACGAGATGAGAGGTAAGAATAAATCTACTCATCTTTTTTGGGGTAAAGGGTAAATGGAGGGAAATCTTTCTTCCTGGTTTCCTTTTCATTAAGGAGTCTATCTGTTTCAGATTTATAAACTGGAAACCAATCAGGAAATGAAAACTCTAATATACCTGAGTATAGAGTCCATAAAAATCATTCAGTAATAGAAGAAAACTTGAAAAATGGTCATTGTGCACAGCAGCTTCCGTGTCTTTAAACAGTAAGTAAAGAGAAGGGAGGAAATTTGTAGAGGCGATCCAGTGACACAGGATGAAGACTTGAGACCATTTTGATGAAAATTGAGAGGAAACTTGAAGGTTAAAGTGACAAACTTTTGAACACTAGAAGTGGATTTTGAGACTTGGTCTCCAGTCACAAACTACAGCATGACTGTAGACTGTAGAACGAGATGCAATAGACTTGTAAGGAGCAGGAGCAGTGATCCTACTGTCACATGCAAGGGGCAGAGCTACAGCATCTGTTGGACTTCTGAGACTATTTTCTCATGGTTTTGCTTGTAGAAATTTTATTTCTCTTTCTGACTTATTTCTTAATGCCAAGCAAAGAACTCAAAACTAATCTAATTTACAGCAATGGCCACATGTCATTGCTCACAGTTTCCCAACAAATCACAAAGGGATGAATTTGCTTCTAGTTATCAATGTAAATATGGAGGAATTACGCTAAATCAGCAAGATTAACTGTGATCAAAATGGCTCCACATTTATGCTAATTTAACTGTTGGAATTTGGCCTCCAAGGTCTAAGCCTCTCACTGACCACCAACTCCGTATGTATAAGAACGTGTACTTGTACAAATATATTGTGGTCTCCTCATAATGTGAATTTTGTGTGTTTTAGTTGCCTTTTTAATCGTTTTCTTACATTCCTTTTACTTTGCATCTATACAGCTCTTCTTTTAGCTATTTTCTACCTAGCTCTGTAAAGATGTACCTTCCTTTTGTGTGAAGAGTATGAAAAGAAATGAACAGTAACTAAAAGAAGGTAACAAAGCCATTTTAAAAAATAAACCCAGAGAGAATCCAAGCTGAATGGTCTGTGTTACAGGATTCTAAAAGGCACAGCAGACACCAGTTTTAGGAGCTCAGCAGAGATTTTCAAATCTTATATTGGAAATGCTTAGGGGCTGGAAAATACTTTCTGATGATCCTGATTTTTAAAAAAGGTTTCAGGAAGAGAGTTTGTGACCTGTAAATCTGAATTCTGAACTAAGAGGAGTGTATTTGTCAGATGGTACGGGTGTTTGTACGAAGAGTCTGGTTTACCAGGAATCGGCACAGGGCTATAAAAGGCTTATTGTGCTTGCAGACGTAATGAGTTCATTTGAACTAAGGTGAATTAGGTGCCATTTACTGCAGATGCTGAAGTGAACTTAATCCCAACCAGTCTAGCTGACTTGATTTGGAATTTAGATTGTAACTGCTTTGATCAAGCATGAGAGGGAAGCGTGTGTACGTGTGTTTCTCTCTAATTTCCCGTACTTTTCATCCCTGTCCTGTCCTTACTCTACCTGTGCGTATCAACATGATGCTTCTACCGCAGAGACCTGCCTCTTCCTGCCTGCTAATCTGCACAGTGTGTAGTTCTGTACGTTAAGGTCCTAGGCCTCCAGGAAGAAGATCTGAGAGCAGTCAAACAGGAACTCTGAGCCCTATGCAAGGCAGGGTTTGATGTGTGACTGATATGACAAAGTGAAAAATTATATCCATAACACCAAATTAGGAGCTGTGGCTATATCAGGCATAGGTATGACACATTTCAAAACCAAACGGTGTCCGTAACGTTGCCTGAAGGTGAAAGGAAAGGCCCTGTTCCCGCTAGCCATAGGACTGTGTGTTGCAAATCTTGGCGATTTACAAGCTAAGCAGAATCACACCACGTCAGTATTAAAATGGGAGGCCCTCTAAAGAACAGCTTAGAGGACTGTGCTGTTTCAAGGCTCAACAATATTGCTATGTGGTTATCTGAACCATTGGTACCTGAAACTGTTCAGTTTGTTTTCTCAGATCATCCAGGTTAATGTGAAATGGTTCACTGTCCATACACAGCACTCCCTCCATCCACTGTTGTACCTGTACAGGCACAGCAGCCTCCTCCCTGTATCGTGTTTGTTTTCTGGGAGGTGGAGACAGACCTATTGTTTTTAATTAAAAAAAAAAAAAAAAATGTAAAAGTTTAAAAATATTGTATTGTGTTATGACTACTGTTAAAATATTTAAATTTGTAATTAAAAGGTTAATGTTGTTAAAATTCTAAATAAAAGTATCTAAAGTTTTGCTTGTAATAGGATGCACTGTGTCATTAATGAGCTGGGGAAGGGGATGTTGCACAAAGCCAGCACCATTCAAGTATTACGGTGGTCACGGTTTGGCCAGTGTGGAACTGGAGGGGGAGGCATCGGTGTCAACGGGCCAAGAGCGCTCCGCACGACCCATGCTGTCACGGAGGGGTGGGCAGGAGCAGCCTGGGGTCGCACCCTGAGGACTCCCAAACCAGTGTGCCTGCACCACCTAAACGCCTCGCCCGTGCTTGCACAGAAACTGGCCTGTAACCGGAGAGCATCCTAACAGCCGGTGCCAGCGCGCTCTTTGGGAGTTGCAGTAAGACGCAGAACGTGTAGGCGCTTTTAGCAGCACCGGTGACGTAAAAACCAGTTTGTGTAGCCACCCGTAGGCTCACCTGAAATGGCACTGACAGCTCAGTAAGGACCACCCTTCCCTCTGAAGATCTGTTACAACCCCAGGGTGATACTGGAGGAGCTGTACTCATGTAAGATGAGGTCCCCAGTCGTTACTGAAGATGCCATGGTACTTACTAGAAGGAAATTGCCGACTTTAGTGTCCTAACTACATTTGGCAAAACGGAATTCTTTGCTATTGCAGTTGGATGAACTGCTCTTGAGGCGGCAGAATGCCGCTGCGCACGCTGTTCAGCAATCGTCATCCCTACGGAGCCAACTGCAGTCTAGATTGATTTGCTAACACTGTACATTTAGAAGAATGGAACGAAACAGAGAACGTTCCAGCACAAGGATCCCAAAGCAATAGGAATGAGATGCTGGAATGTTCTGTTATAGCCATGACGCTCGTTGCTTGTATTTGTTCAGTTTGGGTTTTATCACAAAAACTGAAGGGAAAAAAGGGAAGGGGGAAGTAAGACCATCACAGTCAAGGGAAATTCACTTTCACTTTTCCTTACCTTTTAACTATCATCGCTCACTTTTTTTCCTTTTCCTTAAATGAATGCAGTGTATTTGACAATATTGCATGAAAAAACCAACACAATCAACAGAAGGAAATACGAGGGGAAAACTATAAAAATTAAGCAGAAAATGAGCGCTTTTCCACCTCCAAATCCTATTCTAATAACTGTATGTGCTATAGTGTTAAGTAGAACTGTTCAGAAATGAGTTGATTGTTAAACTGAAGCTGACTCAAGTTTCCCGGTCTCAGTTCTGCCTAAAACCCGTGTTTGTACCATGTTCTTTCTTGTAGCTTCCGAAGAGGAGGACCCTCGAGACATGAGGGCCGGGGACCCAGGGGGAGAGATGGCTTTCCTGGCCCTGAAGATTTTGGGCCAGATGACACTTTTGACTCTCCAGATGAAAACTCAAGAGGAAGGGACCATGGTGTTCGGGGGCGAGGTCGTGGTTCTCTTAGAGGTGAGGGGAACATTCTTCTACACTGAAATGCAAGGATAAGGAAGCAAATACGTTTCTTGGGGAAACGACAGGATTCTCATGAACACGATGTCTCTTCTCACTCCTCTCTCCTGCATCTCTTACTGCTCAGGAAGCCGGAAGGGTTTGCTTCCTACTCCAGATGAATTTCCACGCTTTGAAGGAGGACGGAAACCAGAATCCTGGGACGGAAACAGAGAACCAGGTAAAAAAAATGGGGAGGTTTATTTTAGATAATAGACTAAACTTCTTATTATAACCACTTAGAAAATAATTTTTAAAACACTTCTTTTTCCTGCACATCATATGCTCATTGTCAGTCATTTACCAAGCAAAACGTCTTCTAATACTTCTAAAGTAAAAAAAAAAAACCCAAACAAACCAACAACAAACCAACAAAAAAACCCTCTACAGAATTTAACTGGCTCTAAATGCAGCTGTCTCACTGAATAAAAAATTGACTGCGACCTCAAAGTCTTGATTTAGAAGTTGAATTCTTGCACAGTGCAGAGCTGCCTGTTGTTGTCACCTGTGGATGAGTGAAGCATAGTTTGTGGGGGTTTTTTTAGATGTATATTAATGCCAATAATGATGTCTCTTGGATGGCATCTTCTCTATAGTTTGCAAAAATGATGTTTTCAACTGCGATGTCTGACAGCTTGTTAATATTTGCATTTGGAAACCCCGTATGGAGCAAACCCGAGTTTTAGAATGTCATGGAAAAAATGAGCACAAATCACACATGAATAAATAAAGATGAAGATGGGTTTGTCTCTAAAATGTCTGAAAATATGTTATGCTGAGAAGAACGCTGTGTATCCATCACTTCTTTCTCTCTCATCATCTTTCAAACTTGTTTTACCTTCAGCTTTCTTGCAACTTGTTCCATCTAATGTTTGCTTGTTTGCCTGCTGGAATTGGGGGGGAGTTTTATGTAACGTTAACTTAAAACTGTGCCAAATAGCATGGAAAGTATGTAAATTTAAGTGACTGCCTCCAAAAATGAGAAATAATGATCAGATGAACAGCACTTAGGATCCTGTTTTTTTCTCTTTGTGTTCAGGTCCTCGTCCAGATCACCCTCCTCATGACAGGCATTCTCCGGCAAACAGAGAACGTTCTTCTTCGCTCCAGGGCATGGACATGGCCTCATTGCCACCACGTAAACGTCCCTGGCATGATGGACCAGGGACCTCTGACCACAGAGAAATGGATGCTCCAGGTGGACCCCCAGAGGAGAGGGGCAAAGGTAAAAAGCCCCTTGTGTTGAAAACCTTACCTAACACCGGCACATTTTTCAACAGTAGGCTTATCCAGAATTCCTTATCTGTACAGAGGGGATAAAGCTGAACTGGTAAATATTTGAACTTGCCAGCTGCAAAGCTGAAGACCAATCTTACAGAAACATCAGAACAGAGAGATTTTCTGGGACATCTTCTCTCCAGCATCACAGAATCTTCTTCTTTATTGCCCTGTTCAAAAGCAGTTAGTTTCTGGCTGTTACTCCATTTGAAAACTCTTGTTAAGAACCTTTTCCCTAATTTTCAGAAGTTATTTATAGATTTTAATATTCATTCTTGTGCCGATGTCCTCTGACTCAAATAGCTTTCCTGTCTCAGCCTTCATTCTGTTGGAATTAATGAGACCTGCCTTTTTTTAAGTCTTTCCTTATGAATTCTGCACTTGTGTAGTGTAAGCACGGCCACCCACCATCAGACCAGAAGTCCATAAAGCTCAGTAGCTTGTCTTCATCAACAGTCAGTAGCAGGTACTGAGGGAAGTGTTAAGAACACTAAGCCTGTAGTGGTATGTCCCTGAAATGCTCTCTAAACCTATGGAGATCTGTAGTTCAGTGACTTCTTGAAATGGTTCTTTATATGCAATGTCTTCTGACAGTTAGCCTTTTCGTGTGCTTCTGTAATTGCTTTAAGAATCATATAAACTTTTGACATCCACATCATCTGTGGACAGAGCTCTAAAACTTAATCGCAGTAGACTACGCTTTAAAAAAAAAGGGGGGGGCGGGGAATTTATTTCTCTTATTTTAAGCTTATTCAGTAATTTCATTTGACCATGTCTTGTGTTTTAAGTGGAAAAGTTGAAAGTTGATCGGTATTAATTCTGAATGCCACCTCTGATTGCATCGAATTCTACCGTTTCCAACCTGAACTACCTCTTCCCCAAATCAGAGCTCTGATCTATGTAGTTGTTCTCTCTGGAAGTCGCCCCGTATCTTTTAGTATCCTTATTACACTGCAGACACCATTTTCAGTTCTAATTTACCCTTCTGTAAATGAAATGGAATAACTAGGATTCGCACGCACGATTTAAGATGTGGTTTGACCACACATTTCTACAGTTCACTTGGTCTTGTTCTGTTTTCTCCATTCTTTCATAATAGCTCCTGATGTCCTATTTCCTTCTAACTACTGAACAGCGACATGGCAGTCGTACAACTAGCTACTGTAACCCACAAAATGCATTCTTTTGCAGTTAGTAGCTGGTGCAGCGCCTGTTGCTGCGTATGCCGTTTCCACAATCGTCCTACTACCCTTGCACCAGTCCCTTATCCTTTTTCTTATAAATCTCAGGATTGCTGTTGGTTTTTTTTCTTTTTTTTTCATGTCCTCATACTGACTGCCCACTGCTACGCAGTGATCAGTGACAGACATTCTTCTCGGTTGCTTCCAGATGCTAAGCTGCCAGCCTGTAGTTGAATTTTCTGTTGTTAGACCTCTACTGCACACTTTTGTCTTCGATGCCACTGAATTTCATTGCACTTCTCATACTGACTGTATGCCAGTCCTCCTCTGCATGGACTGCATTTCCAGTGTTGTATTAACAGCAGGTTTTAGCATTCATTCACAGAGGTTTTTGGTAAAACTCTGCTGCTAAACTCTCTATCAAAAATGTTCTCTTTCTCGTTCACCCAGCAGGATTCCCTCTCCAGCTTCAATAATAATGGATGGTAACTCCATCCAATTCTGTATTGAAGTCAAAACGGTTGTTAACTACCACATTTCTTGTGCCTAGACAACTCATTAATGTACCGAAGAAAGTTTACAACAGTGGCAGAAAGCATGATTTTTTTTAAAAAAAAAAAAAGCATGAACAATACTTTTTCTTATATGGGTTGTGTCACCTTTGGTTGGACTAGTAAAGTCATTTGAAGACTAAAACTTCATAGTTTCTAAACTCTGTGGAACAACTTGGTCTTCTGTTTTACACAGAACCAAGCACAATCCACAAAAACCCCCTTTTACTGAAGTGGAGCAAACCCATCCTGATTTAGCTGTAGTACCTGTCCATAAAGCACTGTTACCATTCATTTGTTCCAAAATACTGTGATTTTAGGCTAAATAACTTGGGGTTTATATTTTAATTTGCATGTCAGTACTAAAGAGACATGTGAGAAGTAGAGAATCCTCTTCCTGGCAGTAAGAGCTCCATGTAGTTTATGTTCCTGGTTAGCAGAAAAAGAGAGCATTTTCCCAAATTTTTTTGCTGAGCATTTTTTTCTAAAAATGGAACGAAGCAGTAATGTAACTCATTGTCTTCACCATCAGCCTCAGCTGATGCATCAGTGCAATGTCTTTGTTTAGGAAAAAAAGGTGTTTTGCAATTAAAATATATAGAGAGCCACGAAGGGTAGGGACCGGGTATGCCTGGCAGATTGGAGGACACCATGACCACCACTGCTGTAATTCCTCTGAGTGGTTGCTGACTGTATCATCTCCCTTAATTCCCAAGGAATTGCTTCATGACTGTCATGGAGATGCTAAATCTATGTACGAAAAACCGTATCGAGGGAGGAGGCATAAAATTACCGTTCTCCACTATATCTGGTCTGTGAATGATGATGGCAGAGAAGAACTAGCTAACTATATGGTATGTCTGAGAAGAGGCGTGGCTTAGGCTTCAACATCAGTGACTGGTTGTGCTTCATTTTTAGGACGAGGAAACTCCGGACCTTCACAGAGAGCACCAAAATCTGGAAGGTCTAGTTCTTTAGATGGAGACCATCACGATGGATTCCACCGGGATGAAGCTTTTGGTGGAGGCCCTTCAGGAGGCAATAATCCTTCTAGAGGAGGAAGGAGTGGAAGTAACTGGGGGAGAGGAAATAACATGAACTCTGGTCAGTCAAGAAGAGGAGCATCTAGGGGTGGCGGAAGAGGCCGATAGAAGAGGCTTTGACTGGGTTACACCCAGTCCCTGCTGGACAATATTTAAATAAACTGCTACTCTGGACTCATAAAGTAACCTTGCAACACCACAGACCTGGATTCTTAACTGGGATAACTGAATGTGCATTACTTCCTAACAGGTGTCTTTTCTTAGACCAACCAACTGCTGCTAGCTGCAGTATTGTAGCTAGCTTTCTGTTTTGTCCTCTCCACCTCTTTTCCCTCATCTTCTTTTACCTGCTTTGTTTTGTGAAGAGATGGAGGTTTTTTTTAAGTGTTGTGAGACATGGAGCACCTCCACAGATTTCAGTTCACCTCCAGGCAGAAACTTGTTTCTATATGTACAGTTTGTTGGAAGAGTTACATTGGTTTTGTATGAATACAGAATGTAATTTGCGCAAAAATTAACAAAAAAATCAACACAGCGTGTGATTCTTTACTCACCTCCTGCTACAAAGAGGGTTGTCTCTAGGCAAACTTGCGTATCAGACGAAGCAACAGAACTACCTCCTGAAATCTCAAGCGTTTAAAATGCTAACAGCTTATTCCTGGTTTTTTGGTTTATCGGGTATGGAGAACTTTCATTTTCACCTTTAGCCGCAGCTGTCGACACATTACAAGTGGTGCTGACATTACAATTCCAAAACACGGGGAATCACCGCTGCTTGCTGGTCTGCCATCCTGCAAGAGAAAAACGTGGAACACCATTTAGAGAAAGTTGTCACAGACAGTGTGAGTTACAACCTGGACTGCTAGCCAAATATTGTCATTCTGTGCTTCACCCGGGCGAGTCGAGCATTTTTGTTCAAACCAGCATCTGTTTATAGGAACTGAGGAAGAAAGAAGTTCAGCAGCTCAGTTAATACGGCTGCGTATGTTTTTCCTGTGGCCACAGGACGTGTTGCGTAAACGCGCGGGTGTTCAGCACCCGCTGAGGTGCACACCTTGATAGTTGATCAAGTTTCATCTTAACGTTTTTTAAGTATCTTTCTTGAGGATATTGTTTCCTAGTTTTCCTAGGAGAGGGAAATGAGGAGGAGGAGGGCTTATTCCCATGTTTCATAATAAAGCTGCTTACCAACCATGAGTTAGTTTTCCCCATAAATCATTCCTACGAATCATGTCCACATTACCAAAAGGCTCCTTTAATACCTAAAGCCTCAATGAAAATTTTCTCATGTAAGTACATATGCTAAAGCCAGCTCTTGGGAAGGTCCCACACTAAAAGTGTAGGATATAGTGATATTTTGATATTTTCCATTATACATTATCAGGCTTCCCACCTCACGTTATACTCTTCAGGATAATATGGCAGTGTAGTTCCATAGCTGACAGGGATGCTGCAGCAACACACAGCACAGCAGCTCTTTTAGCTGACTTTTACAGTCAGATTTACTAAAGACTGGCTTAAGTCCTGAGGACTTATTTAAATAGATGAAAGCACAGATGCTTAACTGCTGTTCTCCTCACTCAGTCACAGGAAGGGTTGTTTTTCCCTTCGTTTTTAATTTGCAGTGTATAAAATAGCATTTGAAAATTATAGTAATTAACTCTGATCATTAGCCTATAACATCCTTATCATGGGGCTCTAGAGAGACAGACTGGTCTTAAAGGAATTAACTGGGAAACAGCTGAGATGCATCTGATATGACAGTTTCTCCTTTCAGGGGGAAAAAAATTGCTTTTTAGCTCTATCTGGAGGAAGGCTGTAGCCACTCTTGGTGTACATCTGGGAGTGGGGATCTGTCCTGAAGCTGTACTGATAAACACCAGTGATTTATTCATTAGCAAAGGGGAAAGCTTGCCCTTTTTTTTTTTTCCCCTACACACCCTATATATTTTTAAGGGGCTGAAAGTGACTTTTGTCTAATAATTGGAATCCGTGATTTAGAGGATGAGCTTTAGTTCTTAATTAAACTACAGTCTTGCCGAGTGCACCTAACACAGGAAACCCAGCTTTTTCTGTCTAGACAAGAGGGACTAGGCTTGTTTTACTTCTGATGCTTGGTTAAGTCCATAAACCACTGCAGTACTTGGCATTAAGTAACATTCTTCATCAAGGGGCAGCTTTTTTAATTAAGTTTTGAAATACTCCACAATCATGGAATATGCATGTTAAGTCATAAGAAAATTGATTAATTAGGTAGCTTTTGTGTAAAAGCTTAGAGGGTGACAGCATAGCAGGAGAGACAGAAGGAGCTTCCCTGTCCATGATACCATGACCCACCACAGCTGGAAAATGGATAAAATTACTTGATGGGAATGTACTTCTGTACTCTTCAGGTCAAGTTCTTTAACCAGTGCTGCATGTAGAATCCTTATGCTCTGCCTGCTAGTGTACAGCTCCACCTTGTTTAAGATCTCTTTAACCCGCCCGATACTGCTGTTAGGAATAACATTTATTTTACATGCTATAGCTTAGAAGTTGGAAAAAAATGGAACAATTTCATGCTATTGGCAGCTCTGATCTACATTTTTAAGGAAGAAAAAGTGAACATTAGTGGAATCTATATTGACATTTGGTACACAAAGTTTTATTAAAGCCATCTACGTACATTTAAGTACTCCCACTTAACAATTTCAGTTTCATTCCAAGCAAGTATTAGGTGGATACGCTAAACCCTAAGTAGTGACAGCAGGTAATATTGCAGTGCTTGGCTTCATTCTGTATATGAGGCATGCGAGATACTCATTTAGGTTGGGCCTGGTAGCCCCATTTTTCTGCAGTAACGCAGTCTGCAGCCCCAACAAGTACCAAGCGCTCAGCAGGGACTGGATTCGGCACCCTCCCAAGGCCGCTCGGTTTCTGTATGGAAACAGAGCTGTGCTAGCTGCAACAGGCTTTGACCGATTACTAGCAAATCTGCTTTTGAAGGTCATTCTGTGACAAATAAGCAATTCCTGCCCAAGTTGAGAGAGTAAAAAAAGATTTATATATAAGAATGAAGTTCTGAAAGCTGAAGCTACCCCTTTAGAGCCCAAATATTTGCTACCTTACAGCAGCTCTAAGGCAGCAACACCAGCAAAGGCCGAGGCTCTACGGATTAGAGCCTTTCAGCCTGTCCTCACGCGAGAAGGGTACCCGTACAGTTAGGGGTAGTCTTTGCAACCCACAGCCCCAGGAAAGTTTGGTTCACCTACTGGATGGTCTTCCAAAGGCGGCTTTTAGAGAGAAATGCTGCTCAGTGGCACATAGGATCCACCACTGGTCTGAGGTGGCCGATGACCGCACGAGACTGCGACTCGAGCGTAGAGGTCGGCTCAAAAATGAGTTAACGCTAGTAGTTAACTCTTTTTGAGCGTTCACCTCCCACGCTCGATCAGACTTTGCTGAATAGGCTCCGTGTTCCAACACCAGGCAGCCCTATGCACCTCAGCTGTAAGATAGTTGGTTTTCACGTAATGGGCAAGTCAATAATTACATTTCATCGGCTCCGTAGTCTCACTCACGTTTCGAAGGAGGCTGCAGCAGCCACATGGTCCTATACAGGAGGTAGGGAAGTGGGGTGCTGCCAGCTCCCACCCAGATCCGGAGCGACTCCAGACCGCGGCTGGCGAGCTGACTGGGCAGTAAGGCCGGTTCGGCGCCACGCCTGAGCGCGGCGAGGCGCCGTTAGAGTCACCGGTGCCGCTCCCGGGTGCCAGCCGGTGCTGTTCTTGCTCAAGAGCTCGCGAGGCAAAACCCAGCAGGAGCGCGACGGCGTGGGACGGCGCCATCCTCATCCCCGGCTGGCGAC